>NW_018164866.1:583481-606849 GCF_001263595.1 Phalaenopsis equestris | reverse complement strand
TACAGGGGTAATGTTGTAATTACATATTGTGCCTAGGTTTACTCCTGGGGTTATAAATAGGCCTGTTAGTAACCCCAGGAGGTATCCCTCTATTCTGTAACCCTTTTCTGAATATTGAAAGTAACTCGCCGCTCTGCTCCCGAGGACGTAGGCATCTTTGCCGAACCTCGTTAAATCTCTGTGTTCTTCTGGATTTGTGTCGATTACTGTTTTTCTTCGCCCTAATTTTCCCAACACAAATGCATGACAACTTTCCTAGCATCACTCCCAATGATGATGGGGTACAACCACATCGAGATCATGAATGATTGGCCCTAAAGACCACTTCTTTTATACATATTTATATCAATGTCAGTACTCTTGTGTTATTAATATGCATGAAAATTTATTACAAGTCCTTTGACATATTTATATATATTCTTTGATAAATACCATTTATTTTCTTTTTCTTTTGTTACTGATAACAAGATATAGCAAATATGAGCTCAAATCAATCATCAACTTCACAAGGAGTGGGTAATCAGAGAGTCTATTGTAAAAAAAACATTAAAAATTCACTTTGAGATAACATAACTGAGGGTGCCATAGAAGAGATGTTTATCTCTTTAAATTCACATCTAAAACAGCCTTTAAATTCACATCTAAAATAGAAAAAATGAATTGAAAAAAATATAAAAATTGTTAAGAAATAGTATAAAGATGTTACGCAACATTTTTTCAAGTCATCAAACATGTAAATAGCACATAAATTTTATATGTGGGAAGCAAAGAATCAAGGTACGTGCTCAAATAATGGTCATACTGCTAGCAACTAAACTTGGTTGTCTTTATCTGAAAATGAGAGTGCTTATTTGATAGATTTATTATCATTTGACAATTGGATGGCAATCAACAAAATTAAAAAAGAAAAAAAAAAGAGACTAATCTGACGAAAGCAATTTACAAACTGTGATTATTTCATTGCCCAAAACTATGATAATTCTCTAAAACAAATAAAAGTATAAAATCATGCTAATCATATAGAACAAAATTTCAAACCCACACAAGAGAAGAAGCAATTTCCCGAGGAGTAAGAAAGTTTTTGTCAATTAACACACTCAAAACTATGAGTCACGACTATTATTAGTAATGAATAGTGAGTTTTGGTATTAAAAATATGTTTGGGACAACTTCCCTGCTTTACTTTGTAAATCACTATCACACTTAGTTTGGTTGCACCTATCTAGTTACTTTTCAAAAATTTATATGATATAAGTTCTTTCAAAATAAATTTGTTAGAATGTGGCAGACATACAATTTCAAAGGTAAGAATTCTATAATAACCACTAAAAATTAAAAAAACTCTACTTTACCAACAATAATTTCACAATTAATTATATAGATGGCTCTAGTAATCCAAAACAGATGCTAAAGCTGCTATTGTGGTTTGCAGTTGTACTATTGAAAGGGTTTTAAAATATTGTAATTTCTCTTTATGGATTTTGCAATTCTTCATGAGAAGTATATCATTCTCATCTTCTGAACATAAAAATTGAATTGATTTGTGAGTATAATTATAAGTTCTTGTATGAATGTTGAAGCTATTCCTTTGATAACTCACCTCAAGCTAAATTGGAATACAAACGGGAAACTGAAACACGACAACTTTTCTAGCATCACTCCCAATGATGATGAGGTACAATCACATTGAGATCATGAATGATTAGCCCTAATGACCACTTCTTTTATACATATTTATATCAATGTCAGTACTCTTGTGTTATTAATATGCATGAAAATTTATTACAAGTCCTTTGACATATTTATATATATTCTTTGATAAATACCATTTATTTTCTTTTTCTTTTGTTACTGATAACAAGATATAGCAAATATGAGCTCAAATCAATCATCAACTTCACAAGGAGTGGGTAATCAGAGAGTCTATTGTAAAAAAAACATTAAAAATTCACTTTGAGATAACATAACTGAGGGTGCCATAGAAGAGATGTTTATCTCTTTAAATTCACATCTAAAACAGAAAAATGAATTGAAAAAAAGATAAAAAATTGTTAAGGAATAGTATAAAGATGTTACGCAACTTTTTTTCAAGTCATCAAACATGTAAATAACACATAAATTTTATATGTGGGAAGCAAAGAATCAAGGTACGTGCTCAAATAATGGTCAGACTACTAGCAACTAAACTTGGTTGTATTTATCTGAAAATGAGAGTGCTTATTTGATGGATTTAATATCATTTAACAAAAGGATGAACAATCAAAAAAATCAAAAAAGAAAAAAAAAGTGACTAATCTGATGAAAGCGATTTACCAATTGTGTTTATTTCATTGCCAAAAACTATGATAATTTGCTAAAACAAATAAAAGTATAAAGTAATGCTAATCATACAGAACAAAACTTCAAACCTAGACAAGAGAAGAAGCAATTTCTCGTGTGATATAACATGATATCTATTACAAAAAAAAATTATAGTGCACTACATATAATACAAAAAATGACAGTATTTCTCCTCAAATTTAAGCGATCAATTTGAAAAGTTTAGCTAGCTTTCCATATCTTGTCTCTTAGATACAATATTTTAATTTAGGTAATTTTTTCACGTTTTTTTGTGATGACCATCTAGTCCACATCGACTACACTTATGAACTTTTCCTAGTAATTTTTCTTGGGTCTCCATGAAACTTTTAAATATGTTCTTTCTTGGTTAGCCCCTTGGCCTCAATGTCTTCGGCACACCAATTACAAGTGTATCGAAAAACACATTCCATTGTTCCTTCCCCGACATAGTTGATATAGCACCTTCATAAGCCTACCTATATATGCAATAAATACAAAAAGATGATAAGTATTGGAAGAATAAATGTTAGATGAGTAAATATATGCTAATATGCATTGCAAGTATTGATCAATTGTAACATACTAATGATCATTCACATATAGTTCCATTGTTCCTATAAAAGCAGTTGCATGAACACTTAGTAATCTAGTCATTTGCCATATTCTACAACTACATATACTAGCCCCAATATTCATTTCATATCTTCTGTGTGTACCTACTACCTCGACCGCATAGCTTGTTGGTTTCTTTTATGGAGTTGTTTTTTCTAGTGGTTGTTTCTCTTATGTACTATTCAACAATGGGAACTAGATCTCCCCTCCACAAAGACACGTCTGCTTTTTTTTTTTCTGCTCTTTGCTCCGTTAGCATACTTCTAACTATATCTATCAAATCAACCACCGCCTTTTTCAGGCCTCTCCAATCCAAGAATTGAATGGTTCTGCCATATTATTTGTGAAGTAGTGATTTTTTATCTCTGGCAAAAATTGGCATTTAAACCATTTGTATATCAAATTGATCATATAAGAATGCAAGAGTGGGTTGAGATTCAATAGCTCATTCATTTTAGCTGTAAACTCATAATTTGTCTAAGCATTTATAGCTAACCACACAATGCTCTAAATCCTTCTACTATCTTCACAAAGATGATATTTGCTAATGTTTTTTCATAGGTAACGAAAGAAAACTCTACATTCCACATTATGAAAAATATTTCTGATAGCTTGCCCAAAACCTTTCTCCATGTCAGACATTAAAGCTAAAGGAGTAATATCAACACTAAATGCCAAAGCTAATTGCTCCAAGAATCACTGTCAAGTTCTTTTCAATTCACCTTCAACAATTGCAAATGCTATAGTAAACAAACCATTATTGTCATCCAAAGAATTAGCAGATAATAAGATGCCCTAATACTTTGAATTCAAATGACACGCATCAAGATCAATCAAGGGTCCGAAACAAAAAATAAAGCCATCAACAAATACCTTGAAACTCACAAAAAATCTTTTAAAGGATTTGTCTTTATCATCATAAGTGAATTCTATGTGAGATTCATGATTCCTAACAAGCTACTCCGACTTCAATGCAGGCACCCACTAATAGTTCTCATCTACAGAGCCAAAAATTTGATCACAAGCTAACTCTCTTAATCTCCATAGTTTCATATACAGTAAAGATAGTCCACATGCTTGCTCTAAGCTATTTTAAAATTGTTTTGGTGGGATGTCTGGCTTTTTCTTAACAATATCTTGAATCTCATTAGCAACCCACTCACATGTAGCTTATTTTCTTCCAACCCTATTAACACTTAGAGAAGTGTACAAAGCTTCAAAATTTCTAACTTTAAAAGTTTGACCATCTATATATATATATATATGTTATATATATATATATATATATAATTAAAGTGGTATGCATGTAAACATTCCTATTGTAAATAGTGATTTGTAAAATATAAATTTTAATTCCCTTAATAATTATATAACTTTCTTTTTACTATAATATAAATAATAGTGTATGTCAGAAATGCATTAGCATGAACCTCGAAAAATTCAACAGAAAGTTACGGTCAATTATGGCCCATCAGAAAGA
This sequence comes from Phalaenopsis equestris, assembly GCF_001263595.1. Classification (NCBI taxonomy): domain Eukaryota; kingdom Viridiplantae; phylum Streptophyta; class Magnoliopsida; order Asparagales; family Orchidaceae; genus Phalaenopsis; species Phalaenopsis equestris. The sequence goes on along the minus strand of NW_018164866.1, from coordinate 602,417 downwards.
GCACAAACCATATCAATAAAAAATCAAAGAATCCCATTGACTAGTTACATGTCCCTTATAACATGATTCGAGCTGACTAAACAAAGGTCTTCCAAGTTAAAGACTGAGACCTATATAATCGAGAGAAGGTACTAATGTGAATGCTAAAGTTATGAATTTCGGGCATGTTTACCCTTGTATTTTCATATTTTATGATGGTGTTATGCGTGAGGAATGTATTTTTGTCTGCTTTATGTAGTTTACAGATTTCGTGTTGTTCAACAAAAAAAAGGAATGAATCGGATCAAAGAGGTGAATAAGTGAGCCAGCACACTCACCTCGTCTACACAACTTGCCCTCGTCGGTCCAACGCCCCAGTTTCAACTTCCTAGTGCACCTGCCTATCGATGTAACTTGTTAAATCACCCGTTCTATCCATATGACACACCCACGCCTATATGTATGCTTCTTAGGACAATCCTAGAGCAACTGGGTGGCAAAAGACTGGAGCTAGAGAGGCTTTTTTTGTGAGAGAGAGTTCCCTCTTAGTGTTTTTTTCTTTTCTTGAGGTTGACACCTTAAGGGTTGATCCTTTATTCTCTTGTTATCTTGTTATTCTTAATAGATTATTGTATAAGTGAGGGATCTTTTACTGTTGTGGAAATACCAAGCCATTATTGCAAATATTACATGTGTTTGTTTCTTGCAACAAAGATTTTTTATGGATATCTTTTTGGTGATTCTTTCTATAATGTGTGGCAAAGTCTTTTCTTGTCTCTATGATGTAGGGTTGGAGGGTTTCTATCAGTTTTCTTGATGTTTTCCATGTAACATCTTCAAAACTTGCATGTATTCATGTCGTTGGTTAACCTTCTTGATTTCATTTGCCTCTAATATGACCAATTATGATGTTAAAATATTTTATGATCTATGAGTTTTGCGCATCACATAATGGAACAATTATGTTAACCAAAAAATTTGGGAGAATAGGCATATTCTATTTATGGGTTTGCAACCGAGATTGGGGATCAAAAGATTCCTGGGAATCGCTAGGGGTTAAGCAAAACTTAGGTTTATGGGTTTCTAAGTCTTTTTATGACCTAGGTATAAGCCTAAGAAGAAAACTTATCCCGAGTTGACAACTATCACATAGGAATACATTTAGGAAACACACAAATCCACTACGATACTCGAGTCATAAAGGCACAACTCTCTCGAAGAATGCTATGTATCTTTTTCTTTTTTGGTTTTCTGCATTCTAAACTCATGTTTTGTTTTATTATTATTTTTTTTTGTGCTTAGGATTTTAGGAACTCAACCTTATGTTTTGATTGCAACAAGCAAGGTTTACAGAGTTAGTAACTAGTGGTTTCTTTGTCAAAATAATTTTTGGCCTTTTTCTAGTGGAATTGATACGTGGACTCTGATACCGCACATTACTTGACATGTATACTTGCTTGATTGACTAATTTGCCTCGCGATAAATTTTTTGTGATAAAGTTTTTAGCTTCATTTCTGAGGAAATGTGTTAATAATCATTCTGATTTTATGAGAATCTTTGTTAATAAACTTGGATTTTGATTCGACAATTTTTATATTTTTATTGATTTTATTGTTTATTTTCTACTGCTTGTTATTATTAGTTATTGTTTGCACTTACATTGTTGTTCTATGTTTTCTTATAAGTGATAAAAAAACTAATAGATGAAAAAAAAATTACAAAAACCGAAAGTCAAAGACATTTTGTGTGAGTATATTTTTCTTTTTTTTTTTCATTTTTTTTTTGCAATGAATGTTTGAATGTTGACAAACTCATGTGGGTCTCTGTGAGTCTATCTAGTTTATCTTTAAGATCATGTTGTCACTGTCTTAGTGTATGCATAGGGGTGTCAAATCTGATCTTGCCCCTTCTAATCTAGAAATTGACAAAAACTTTAGATGCCTTAGAAGAGCACATTCACTTTCTGGCTCACCCATAGAGTTGGCTAACCCTTAAGACCATACCATGAAGCCCATTAGGGATTATGCTAACCCTTATGTTCAGGAAATTCATATGAGTATCGACTACCCAATTGTAGAGGCCAACACTTTGGAGCTGAGACCTGTCATTATCAAAATGGTTCAAAATTACCTACCGAGGACCTAAATTTTGACTTGTCCAATTTCTTAAAACCAATGTGACACTTTTTGATATAATGGTGTCCCTAGTGATACTATTAGGCTAAGGCCATTCCCATTTTCTTTAGGGATAAAGCCAATGTGTTGTTAAAATCCCTTACCTTAGGATCCATTACCACGTGAACTGACTTAGCTTAAAAGTTTCTGACGAAACATTTCCCTTCATCTAAGACTGTCAGGCTTAAGAATGATATCACTTCTTTCATCCAAATGGATGGAGAATCAATTTATGAGGCTCGGGAGATGTTCAAGGAACTGCTTATGAGATGTTAAAACCATGCTTTACCTGATTGGATGGTTATCCAAACCTTCTACAATGTGTTGGTGGAATCTCTGAGGTCCATTGTAGATGCTGCAGATGGGTGATCATTGATGTCCAAGTATTTTTAGGAAGCCTATCGGTTGATAAAAGAGATAGTCACAAAAAAATTTCAATGTCATGCTGATAGTGTCATAAACAAAAAATTAGCAAGTAAGTAGTAGTCATTTCTAGAAATTTTGACAATCTTTGGGTGAATTATGTGCGAGGATTTCCATCAAGCCAAGGGATGTTATAGGGAATTGTAGGAGATCCTAGCTTAGTCTCTTTATAGGTTATAAATTCCATTAGAAACCATGCCAATAACCTCATTTCCAATACCTACAATCAGACTGGAGAAACCATTTAAACATCCAAATGGAGTAACAATAATTAGTAGTGGAAAAACCCTCCAGCAAACTATATAGGTAATGGGAATAACCAAGTAGCTAACCCCCATAAGAAATCATACCAACCATAATTTCAAGTCAATGCCCAACCCATGCAAAAAGGATCACCCTTTGAAGTGTTGGTAGTACAAATTGAGAACCACTACAAAGCCAAGTTGTAGCCATTAAGAAGCTAGAATATCAATTATGATATCTACTGAATTTCACTAATAATAGTACCCCCATTGACACTCCCAAGCAACACTGAAGTGAACTCTAAGGAAAAAGGGGCTAAGATAGTGTAGATTGTCAAATTAAGGAGTGAAATGGAGTTATAAGACACCACTGGGAAAGATGACCCTAATAACTTACACTCTGCCATAATAGGCGATCCTGAGACCCCAATATAAAATGTTGAAAGAGCTACCTCGCCCATTAGAATTGAACTAGAAGAGAGACTTCCACCACATTTTTCCTAGAGGTTGCAAAAGGAAAAATTGGACAACAATTCTCTAGTTTATTAGAAGCGCTCAAAAAGCTAACCATAAACATTTTATTTGTTGAGGTCCTAGAATAGATGCTTCATGAAGGATGTCCTAACTAGAAAAAGGAGACTAAGGAATTAAAAGTAGTGCCCCTAACTAAGGGGTGTAATGTTCTTCTGCATAGGAAGTTTTCCCAAAAAATGAAGGACCTAGGAAGCTTCACCATCTTATGTTACATAAGAGATAAATTTGTAGAGAGGGTCCTTTGTGATTTAGGAGCAAGCATAAACTGATTTCACTATCCTTTTTCAAGAGACTTGAGTTAGAAAAGGCACATACTACTAATTTAAACCGATCAATCCCTGGCCTACTTAAAGGAATTATTGAGGGTGTGCTAGTAAAAGTGGATAAGTTCATATTCCCTGCATATTTTTTGGTATTAGACTTGGAAGAGGATGGAGAGAAACCTTTAATATTTGGCTGAATCTTTGTAGCCACCGATAGGGTGATAATTGATGTCCAAGGAGAGAGATTAACCATGGGAGTAATGAGTCCACAACTGATATTCTAAAGTAAATGAGATTTCATCATGATTTAAGTGAGGATCATTGTCATATAATTGATGTTGTCGATGGCAGTGTCTTGCCAATTGAAGGAGACTTTGGAAGAAGACTTGATAGAGCATTCAGAGAATAAGGATGAGCGTGTTAGCTGTTCGAGCATCAACTACATTCATCCATTGATTAGTAGTGGCTTCTCGAGCCCTTACCACATTCACCTACTTCTGAGTTGCTCTCACACAAGACCTGAGAATCTTAAAATTCTTCTCCATCTTTTTTTCGACCCTCTTGACATCAAGGTAGTGGGTCGCTGACCCGACCCACAATTACGCAATTATTTTAGTCCTAAAAGATGGCCAAAAGCTTGACCTAATTTAAATTAAGCGACTAATGTGCAAGATTAAATAGTACATAATGTTAATAAAATGGTTCACACACTATGGTACTACGCAAATGTGCGTATCGTTTCAAGTAATATAAAGTTCTAATGAAGTCCTAAGTATCGATCCCACATGGATAGGCAAAACTCTTATAATATGAATTAGTAAAATCCTCTTTAAACTGCAGTTAACTTATTTAGAAAATGATGATAACTTTTTATGCATTAACTAATCCTACAGAATCTAAAAAGAATGCTAAGTACGCTAAGCAAATGATGAATACAAGTACAGGATAATATAAAAAAACCTAAAATTTTAAGTTACCATTAAGAAATTCTAAACTAATGATGTATAAAAGATTTAAAATTGTATAAAACATCCTTCCCTTCACAACGAGTTTATAAACATGGTAGGAATCTAATAATTTTAAATATAATTAATATATTGTTCCAAGTAGGAGCATACATATTATTTACCCTCTCTTGAGTGCATAAAGAACGTTAGCTAATCCAGAGTTAAGTCCTTAAACTCTTGGTTAGGCTGGGAAGATATTAGCTATCACTCTAGATTACCCACGTATCCTTCACCTAAAGGCTAACATCTCGCTTTAGGTTCTAAATATCTCGATCAAATTGGAAATTTTAGTCTGTCACTCTAAAATCTCCACTTTACACCCATCAAAACTTATTTTCCTATTTATTTGCACTTAACCACATGAAATACTTTCTCATCAATGAGACTAAATGTGATTTTTACTATGTTGAGGAAAACATAGCCCTTTCGGGTCATTATGTTTCACAATATATTTTACAAATCATTTGACCCGATTGATAATTAAATTAAGCATGGAGTTTAAATCATCACAATTTATAGAATTAAAAGTGCTTCTAATAAACTTTGTTCCTACACAAAATTATTTCTCATTGTAAGGAAAAAGACAAACGAAACTACTCATGTCTCATGGGGAAGTCGCAACAACACATGGATTGATATATAAATATATGTTCACAAAACAAGATTAAGTAAAATAAATAAAATACATAACTTATCTCAAACCATTTCTCAAGAAATCCTCCTAGTTCCTTTGAATCACTCACTCTCCTTACAATTCCACTCCAATCTCACTTAGAACTATAGAGAAGAAGATGTCTCTCACTTCTCCTTTTCTCCTCTAAATCTTAGCAAGCCACCAAGGAAAACCTTCAAGCCTCCAAGATCTTCCAAGCCCATCTCTCTCTCTCCCAAAAGCTCTTCATCCAAAAGACTCTCTCTTAGACTCTCTAGAAGTCTCTTTAAATAGAGCTCTCAAAATCACCAAGAGTCACTTCAAGCACCCCTTCAAAATTCATCCACATTCATTGAACCTTCTAAAAAACTGTTTCTGCTGCATAGACGCTAAATTCTGGCACTAAGGTGTCAAATTCTGGCATGTAGGCCCCAGTCTCTCTGTTGTCTGGTGCCTAAGTATCAGGTCAACTTTGGTCTTTTTGCTTTCCTTGACTCCAAATTGCTCTATTTTCATTCCATTTGCTCCACTTGCTCCCTTTAGTGTACCTAAAACCAAAAACATCAAAAATACCTTTCATTAAAGCACAATATCATTAAAAATAAGCATTACATGTGCAAATAAAAGTAACATATTCCAGGCATGTCAAAATCCCCCAAATTTAATTATTACTTATCCTCAAGTAACTTATTTCTTTTGAAAAATTAAATATGTTAACTTGTGGTAGTGGGTTTCATTAAAGAATTAGTGGGTTTCATTAAAGACCCCTATATTTTTGTCCTATAAATGTGGTAGTTTTGACTTCAAAAAAATTCTAGTAATTCAGGCTAGAAATTGGGCATAAGAATACTTTGTAATTGATCCCAACTGTTTATATGCACCAGTATAACGATGTATGCAATTATATTCTCCACTTATCTTTCCTACTTTGCAACAACACAAAAAACTTGATCCTAAAGAAAATAATAATTCTTCATTTTAATTTATATATATATAATTGAATATCGAACCCACATGGATTGTTCACAATACGCACTATTAAGTAACAAACTTCTATTTTAAAAAGACAATTACTTAAACTAAAGATATTATCATAGTAATTAGAGTTCAATTCTTTTTGATATTTTTGATATTTTGACAAAAGAATAAAAACTTCTAAAGATAACTTGAGTTTTTGTAAGATAAGAAGCATTGAATATGAAATATCTTTTTCCTTATCATGAATTAGTAACAAGTATAGGAATTCTGTTGTGGAAGTATGCAAAATTGGGTCGTGCCAAATAGGAGCAATATTATTCTTTACCCTTACTAGAGATGCTATAAAGAATATTAATTAATTTAAAGTTTGAATAGTTCTGAAGACCGGCTAGGCAGGAAAGATACCAGCTCTCACTCTAGAGTTCCCTTAATTCCCTGCACCTGGGGGCTAACATCGCATATCAAAACCTAAAATAATAAACTAAGTTGGGGGCTTTAACCTATCACTTTAAAGTCCTCTAACTCTTCACCCTTCAACGATTATTTCCCTATTTATTTGCACTCAATCATATAAATTACATTCTCATCCATACAATCTCATGTGATTCTTTCCTATTGTTGATTGAGACAATACCATCCCGGTTCTTAAATGTTCACAACAAATTTCAACATCTTGATGGGCCAAATCAAGAAGTAAATGAAGTACATGGAGTTAAATCATCACAACTTCTTCCAACATTCATAATCAATACTCTCCACAACTTCCATCCAATACTTTATTTACTTATCATTTTAAAGAAAAAGATAAAGAAAACTACTCAGAATTCATGGAGAAAATAAAATCACACTTTAGTTTAAAAGCAGAAATCATTGTCAAACCAATAAGAAGTCTCAATTAAAACCAAATGTAGTAACAAAAAGAAAAAAACTTATCTCAAACTAAAAACTTATCTTAAATACTCCACTAAACTCTTGAAGTTCCTTTGAATCTCTTCCCTTCTTACAACTCCTTAACTCTAAAAAACTAGAAACTAAAACCAAAATAAAGATAGATATTCGCGTCTTACAGTCTCTCTCAGAATTTACAACGAAGAAGAATCTAAAAGAAACACTTAAAGAGACTAGAAGCAGCACTTGAGGAGACTAGAAGCAGCCTTTGAGAAGTCACAAGCCTCTCTTTTTTATAGTTTTCCAAGAGGTGTCTTGATATCTCTTCAAAATGTGCCCAAATTTGATGTATTCTCCAAAGGATGCCTCCCTTCACAAGTCTTTTAACCATATTTTTGTTTCTAGTAGTCATAACCACCCTCTATAGTCAATAGGTGCCTCAAATTTCCCTTCAAAATTCATCAAAATTAATTAACCCGTCGCGTAACTATCACTGGAGCTTAAGCATGAGGCCTCTGGCACTTAGGCACGACCTTCTCTATTTCACTGGTGCTTAAGCGCCGGATCTGACCCTTAGTCACCAAAATATTTTTGCTCCATTTTTACATTTTTGCTCCATATTTGATCTTTTTTCACTCCTTTTGTCATTTTTCACCTTTTTTAGTTATACTTCAAGAAAAAAATACACAAATACCTTCCATTAAAGCGTAATATCTCAAAAATAGGTATGAAAATATGTATAAAAATACTATATATTTTAGGTGTATCAGTAATCAAGTCTAGGAATTTTGATTTTCTATCCATTTAAGAAAATAATTGTAGTTTGCAATACATATGAATCTTAGAAAAATAACAGATAGAATTTGAGAGAACTCTACTAGTAAATGTAAGCTAATACTTTTAGGAAATAAAAGCTCAAAATTGTAATAAAGCCTCTTTCCTTAAGATTATTCAAGTGAAGCCAATTTTTAATTAGGCATCCCCTCAAGCTTTTCCTCACTTTCACATACACTTTTCCTTTTTTTCTTTTCTTTTCTTTGTTTTAATTTTTATTTTATTTTTTTTACTTTCATGATCATTTCAATCCTCTCTTTTCTTTTTCTTTCAGTGAGGATTACTATAGTTGGATCGACCTTTAATGATTGTGAACTTCACTATCCTCCTCTTACAGTTAAAAACTCATTACATTTCCTTACCTTGATAATTTGTATTAGTTTTTAAAAATGATTTTTCATAAAGTCTCACTTCTTTAAAGTATAGATCTATAATACTCAGTATTTCAAAAAGACAATTTCTTTTCTACTCTAAATAATAAAATCATATCCCTATTCTCTTTTACTTAATATCTTAACTCTAGAACTAACCTTTATCACCAAAAATTTACTTAAGTCTACCAAAACATCTATAGAATAAAAAAAATTTAGTTCTCTAAAATAACACCACATAGCACAAGTTATTTTAAAAAGATATTTTCTTTGAATATAGTTTTGTAAGGAAAAATAAAATTAAGTTTTTAAAAAGTTTTTCTTCCTCTCCCAAACTTAAATTTTTCTTAACAGGTTAAAACATTTAGTAAAGAAAATATAAAAGCAGGAAGAAAATTTAAAAAATGTTTTTTCTATAAAGGCTTTAACATGAAAGTATGCAGACGTTAAAAACAGGTATATAACAGTAGTAGAGCTTAATTAACATGTATAAAAAACTTTCCAAGTATAGGATTTTTCTTAACATAACAAATATATACAACCACAGTAGAGTAGTAAAACAAATAGTAGTGCAATAACAACATACAACAAGGTAGTATAAACGAAGAAGCAGTGATAAATTCAATTTAAAATAAATCTAATACAACAATTACTACACATAAGAGTTCATAACATCTAACAAATCTAATAAACACATTAAAAGAAATACAACAACCATTACACATAACATAAACACTACTCTTCACCATCACCTTCATCTACCTGAGCATCACTCTCCTCCTTCTCTTGCTTCATATCCATTGGATAAGAGAAAGGTGTTTACTCAGGAAATGGGGTAAAATGGACTGAACTCCCCTCCCTAATCAAATTATGATCTCTCATCATCTGAAGCATGGAGTCATAAACAAAACTTCCAAAATTACTTGCCCTCCGAAAATATTCATCAAAATTCGCCAAGTGGGTCGTCTGGTCATACATCTATCCTTGTTGTAAAGCAAAGTCATTTTGAAACTCTTGCATTTGACCATATAAATCATCTAAAGTGACTTTCAATTTAACAGATGTACGAGAAGTAGAAGCTCTTATCTTAAGGAGATCAAAGCCAAAGTTTCTAAGCCAAGAAATTGCCTTAAAAACCAAGATTGGAGAAGCTCTAGGAAAGACTCATGCTCAATTTTTTGAAAACCAAGATGAATAAGTTGATGGTTTGGGTAAATTTTGGGGTTTAGCCTAAACCGTCATTTCAGCTGAACCGGTGCTTAGGCGCCAAGTTCTGGTGCCTAAGCCCCCGGTTCTCGAGTTGCTGGCGCCTAGGCGCCAGTGACCAATTTTTGATATTTTTGCTTTTATAAAATTTGTAACAATGAACACCGCACAACATTACAAACTTTAGTAAGCCAAATTCAATATAACTAAACATCTTCCAACATCTAGTTTTCACAAACATTAACAATCACTTATATTTAAATGTAAGTCCAATCCAAATACAAACACACATGATAAATCCAATCATAACTTTTAAAACCATGACTTCTAAATTCACACACCAACTTTTAAGCACATGAGCACTCAAAATATCAGAAAGCCTACAAGCACACATCAAAGTTAATACTCTACGGAACCAAAAGCCGACAAGCACACATCAAAGTTACTACTAAAAATGCACTACATATTATAATCTACCTCACTATCCACTTCTCTAATATCACCAAGCGACTGATGCACCTACAAGTTGTTAAAGGGATAGTTTGAAAATTCCTCAGAATCTTCCTCGATCCAACAATTTTTCTTATACATTTGTACTTGTGCATTTTGGAATACAACAACATGATCTGTCTGTTGTTTCATCTTCCAATCTAGTGATCGAACTAATAGGTGATATTACTGATCCAGTTGTGAATCACTAACATTTCCTTTTGTATATTCTTGATTTCCTCCATGGTACCAGCCAAACAATCTTCACATTTAGGTCGTTATGATGTGGAAGGGCAAGAAGATTGATTTGTATAAGAACTTCCTCCATGTGCCACAAAAAGATCGATGTTGTCGCACATCATGATAGAGTAGTCTATGAGCTTCCATGGAAGAGGTACCTTTTCTCAACTTTTGATAAGGGACTTGGGCTTGACAAGAAATGAAAAAAATAATAGTAGGGTGTCCAAGCCTAGTCATAGATCCATTCAGTGCAATTTGAAGGATATATCTAAAAGTTAGTGCCCCAAAATCAATAGATTTTTCAGTCTCAATATAGTAATTGAGGATTGCACTTTCTTTCATTACTTCCTTTATGTTCATGGTAGGAAGCAATTTAACAGAAATAAAAAAGTGCTAAGGCTTAGAAGATGAATTTAACCTTACAGCTAGGAAACAACCTTGGAACCACTTCCCAATTTCCAACGTTCTTTGTTGCTTGTCAGGATTCTAAAGATCTCATTTAGATTGTTTCTAGTTGAAGTGAAGTTAGCAAATTGGCAAATTAGCATGTCATCCACCAAGAACAACTCGTTGATAATTTAAGGAGTAAAAGGTACTAACTTACCTTGAACATAGACCATCCCATGATTTAATCCATGAGAATAGAATTCTTTCACGACAGAAATAACAGCGACCGTAGTGGTGTAACAAAATACTCCCCATCACCACTACACTATAATTGCCTCTACTTAATCTCTAGGCATGTGAAATCCTCTCTCTCTCTCTCTAATTAATTTCATATTTATCAATGTTCTATCATGAAGGCTCCGCACAACCTTTCTTACAAACTTCTTCCAATCAAAAACTCCATGAGTTGAACTCCCCAAAGCATTAAAATCCATTAATATTGAAATGTGATGAAATCTCAAGTCTTTCTTCTCTCCCAAACCCCTCTAATTGATGAAGAACGAAATGAAATGTAGATTTTGGAGTTTTTTTAAGGATTAACGTTTTAGAAAACTGAAAATTTGAAGCATTTGATGGTTTTGAAACTGTGGTGCCTAGGCACCAGTCTCGCTGTGTGCTGGTACCTAGGTGTCAGATCTCAGTGCCTAGGCGCCAATACATGTCCTAACACTAGTTCGTCTTAGGTTTAAATACACATCCTAACCGCTTCTAGGCCTTGAATTATAGCATTTTTAAGTAGTAACTTAACATATGAAACTCTCAAACACAAAGTACAATCAAGCAAATACACATAATTAAATAATTAAATCTCAACAAACTAAAAATCTCAACAAACTAAACTCAATCCACTCTAATAACTATGGGGTGCCTCTCACAAAGTGTTTCGTTTAGCGTCATCAACATGACAAATCAACTATTTTCTCAGGTTGACCCAACACCAGGATTTCAATAAATATAGGTATACTTCAATCAAATTAAGATTTCAGCATATGTCCATTTACTTTGAAATATCTATCATTTTCACATCCTTGATATCCAAAACACCATAAGGATAGACTTTTACCATAATGAATGGCCTCATCCACCTGGACTTCATTTCCCAGGAAATAGGTAAAACTTTATGTCCATGTTCTATGTCCTTTCTTAAAATCTTATGATCATGTCATAATTTTATCTTTCTTTATAAATATTTGTATTTTCATAAGATTCATTTTTGATCTTCTCAAGCTCATTCAATTGTAGTAATTGTTTCTCACCAACATCTTTCAAATTATAAGTAAATTCTTTGATAGCCCAATAAGCTTTACGCTCCAATTCGATTGGTAAGTGACAAGCCTTCCCAAATATGAGTATATATGGGGTCATTCTTATAGGAGTTTTATATGTCATCCTATAAGCCCATAATGCCCCATTTAGTCAATTAGACCAATCCACCCTATTAGGATTTACAGTCTTCTTCAAAATTCTTTTAATTTCACAGTTGGATAATTCTGTTAGATCACCGGTCTGAGGATGATACGCAGTGGCAATCCTATGTTTAATACCATATTTTCGAATTAATGTTTCAATCTTGCTATTCCTGAATGACTTCCCCATTTGTGATTATTACTCTCGACATCCCAAATTTGTTAAAAATATTTCTTTTAAAAATTCTGCAAAGCTTTAAGCACCAAAACAAGGTAAAGCTACCGCTTCTATCCACCTTGAAAAATAGTCCACTGCAATTAATATGTATAAATTTCCATAAGATGGTATAAATGGCCCCATAAAATTCAAACCCCAAACATCAAAATTTCAACCTCTAAACTAAAATTGAGGGACATTTCATTGTTGTGGGTATGTTACGCCATAGAGTAAAATATTACTAACTATGAATTAACTATGTCGGCATACCACTGACATGCTTAAAAAATGTTATTTTATTATTTAATGTCTATTTTTAACAATATTGAACTTTAATGAAATGTATTTTTGATTTTTTTATTATAGGTACACTAAATGGATCAAATGAAGCAAATAGAACAAAAATGGAGCAAATTAGAGTGAAATGAAGCAAAAAGGCCAATGTTGATCTGGCGCCTAGGTGCTAGACAACAGAGAGCCTAGGGGTTCTAAAGGCTGTAAGCATTGCATCTTTCAAAGCCATCTTGATCTAATTGTACAGAGGTGTTCCATTCATAAAGGAGAAAATCTCATGTGATGATGCAATGTCCACCATTAGCTCTGGTATGGGCAAGGAAAACTCATCCTTTGGGTATGCTTTATTCAAGTCCCTAAAATTGACACACACCCAAATTTGTCCATTTTTCTTTTTAACCAGTATAAAGTTGGCTAACCATGTGAGATATTGCTCCTCTTGCACAAAGTCAACGTCTATTAATTTCTTTACCTCGATTGTGACTTGTTGTTCTCTTTCAAGACTCCTTTTTTTTGGAGCTTGTTTCACTGAGGTTATACTTGTCCAGTCCAAGCTTGTGAACTATAACTTCCAGAGACAATCCTGGCATTTCATCGTAACTCCAAGCAAAGCAATCCTTGAATTCTGATAGTAACTTGATTAAATCCGTAGACTCTTCCTTATTGAGTAGAGAACTTATGAAGGTAGGTCAGGGCTGCTCCTCAGTCTCGAGATTAACCTCCTTTAATATGTCAAATATAATTTTAATTTCTTTTTCAAATTGTGGCGGAGCGTCACCTATCGGAGAATCTTTAGAATCATCTTCAGCATCAAGGCAACCCTCTTCCAACCCACTAGTAACAACCATACAAAATTTTGAATCGTAGATTAGTCATATCGTTCCAAATCTGACACCTTCTTTCGAGTTAAGAGCTCAAACTTTAATGTTCCATAATTTGTCAAAAAGTTGTAATTTGTCCTTCAACATTTTCTTTGGCGCACAACCCTATTGAATCATTTTTTAAACACAAAGAAGTAATACCCAACTAGTAATTCCATTGATTCATTAGAAATAACTTCTCCTAAGTTTACATGAGTTTCCAAATTAGGAGAAGAAGAATCACGTTAAATTTGATCAGTTTCAAACCAACAATCCGGACTTCTTTGACCTTTAGACTCTCGACCTTATAGAGGTGAATCAGAGTTAAGGCCATGGCTTGTACGTAGTCGTTGATCTGATCATACATCTACTCATATTCATTTTTCTTTGTATCCTCCAAGGAGATCTTAAATTGGGCTTCTTCTTATTTTGTTGTCATTGTATGTTTTTCAGAGTTATCTTCCTCAGAGCTTCCTTCCATGTCAATGTTTATGGTTAGAATCTTCCGTTCAACAATCTTGCTAATTTTTCCTCGCCCGCGTCCCCAGCTTTGATCTCGGATGTGTGGGCTAAAAGAACCTCCACTGACTCATTAGAAAGGAGCAGTGGGAGATCATTGAATCGGAGTCGAATGATCCCTTTTTTACGATCCTTTTGAATCTTCAATTTTATTTGGCATAATTTCTCAAGAAAAGACATTCTTCTTTGGAGGAGCATAGTAGATGGCATTTTTATGGATGCCTACTTCATGTACTGAGAACGGTTGTAGGTATCCCTTGATGCAGTGTTCTTATTCTTCTTTGTAATGCTTGATGCACTGGTGCAGCAATGACGTGACCATATTATGTTCGTGAATCCACGGTTAACAATGCAAAGCATTGAATGAGGTTTTTGTCTCGATGATATGGAACTTAGTGGTCGTTACTAGCTCACCAACCTTCATGAGTAGTGTAATCAATTCAAGTGCTCTTTCTCCTTTTTAATTAAATCCTCTTAACATCATTCTATCGGCGGTAAGTTCATGAGCATCAATGTCTAAATATGCTAACATTCGTGGACTCATTAAGTTGAGAGACACCCATGGATTGACCAAAACTTTGAAAAGTACAAATTTGTTGATTTTGACAAAAATGTAGAGCGGTCAATTGTGGTTGGTAGTACCAAGTAGCAAGTTCATTAATGAAAGTTACCCCAGGCTCTTCCTTTAATGAAAAAACTTCATCCATAGATGTGCTAGCTAACTGCACTAAGAAAATTTCAAGATCAAGTAAAGCCTTGATAAATGCTTCTCTCATCCTTTTTAATAGGATCAGAGCATCGTAAATGCTTAGTCTAGCTGGCAACTTTCTAAGATGAGCTAGTGCATTATAATCTTCTTTATTCAAGCCTCTGATTTCCTCCTAAGCATTTGTTTCTTCCATTGGCAAAGGGTATTTTTCTCGATTAACTACTTTCTTCCTTTTTTCCATTAGAGCCATTCTTGGGGGTAACATTTTCCCTCTCCTCAAATTTACTCTTGTGATCTTTTCCACCTCTTGAATTTGACCCTGAGGTTCTCCTTCTGATGTCATGACTGATTCATTTGGCATTGATTTTCAATCATACAAGTTTAAGTTCATCACAATCGGTGTTCCCTGACACTCAAGGACTGGCTCCTCAATCTTCGAACTGTCATAGTCTGTGTTGTCGACTTCTTCTTCATTTTCACTAGCTCATTGATCTCGATTTTATATGACATGTATGCGGCTTTGAAGCAAATAAGAATGCAATTATTATATTTAAATATGAGATACTAAGGAAGTATATGTATCGTTATCAAGTAATATAGGACTTTTGATTAAGCCCCGAATATCAAACCCACAGGGAGAAATTCTATCATTAAATAAGTTAGAAGAAATTAGATAACAAGCTCTACTTTGCAAAATTTTCTTACTCAAACTATAGATGCTATAATAGGAATGAAAGTTTGATTCTTTTTGATAATTTTTTATAATTGAAATTAAAGTAAACAGCAAACTAAATTTAACTAGATATTTGTAAGATGAAGGCAATATGAATAAATTATCTTTTTCCATATCATGAATCAGTAATAAGAATAGTAATTTTGTTATGGAAGTATTCAAATTATGTTGTGCCAAATAGGAGCAATAGTATTCTTTACCTTAACTAGAAATGCTATAATGAATATTGGCTAATTTAAAGTTTGAGTAGTCTTGAAGATGGGCTAGGTAGGGAAGATACTAGCTCTCACTCTAGAGTTCCCTCTTCTCCCTCCACTTGAGGGCTAACAAATCGTATCTAAACCTAAAACTATAAACTAAATTGGGGGTTTTAGTCTGTCACTCTAAATTCCTCTAATTGTACATCCTTCAAAGTTTATTTCCCTATTTATTTGCACTCAACCATATGAATTACATTATCATCCATTCAATCTCATGTGATTCTTACCATTAGTTGACTGAGACAATATCATCACGGATCTTACATGTTCTCACAACAAATAGTAACATCTTAATTGGTCAAATCAAGAAGTAAATAAAGTACAAGGTATAAAATCATCACAACTTATTCCAACATTGATGATTAATACTTCACACAAATCCAATACTTAATCACTTATCATTTTATGGAAAAAGATAAACAAAAATACTTAGAATTCTTGGAGCCAACACAACCACACTTAAGTTTAAAAGTAGAAATCATGTAAACAAATAAAAAGTCTAAATTAAAACCAAATGCAGTCATAAAAATAAAAACTTATCTCAAATCCTCTCCACCAAACCCTTGAAGTTCTTTTGAATCTCCTCTCTTCCTTTCTCTTACAATACTCTCTACTCACTACAACCCCTATCTTCTTCTGTCTAGAAAAAAACTTTAGTACTTGAGACCAACTTAGAGTTTAGAAATCTTTAATGTAAAGAAGTTTGAAAATGAGCTCTTATCTAGTTCAGAGATATTTGTAAATTTTCTAAATATAGATTTTAGACATTTTATTTTCTCCACATAGAATTTTTTATTAAGAATAATTATACTTACTATATTATATCCTTAAGCCTGAGAGTTTCTCAAGTCTTATACTTTAAAAAGATCAGATATGGAACCAATTTTTGATTGGGCACTAATCCTCAAGCTTCTCCTCCCTTTTTCAATTTTTTTTCTTTTTCTTTTTCTTTATTTTTCTTTTTCAAGTGAGAATTACTATATATGGATAGGTCTTTAATGATTTTGAACTCCACTCATCCTTTTCTAAAGCAAAATTTTAATATATATCATTTACTTAAAAATATAATAATAGTTTTGAAAATTATTTTTAATAAAAGAAATTTAAGTATTAAAAATAAAAGTCTAACCCTTCTATATTTTTCAAAAATACAATTTCTCTTACTAATGATAGTTACACAATATTTACCATTTCTACACTAAAAAAATTTTACTTTAAGTTTTTATTCATTACTTTAGGTTTTAACTAAATTCTCTTACGCATTTTTATATTCAAAATTTTACTTCCCTAATGTAACTTCATATACATAATCATTTTTTTTTTCAAATCAAAATCAAATTTATGTGTATCACATTTGAGAAAAAACAAAATTAAAGTTTTAGAAATTATTTTTCATCCCCCCAAATTTAATTTTTTAATAATATTGAACATTTTAGCATCATATTTATATATATGCAGGAATGAAAACTTAAAATAAAATGCTGACAATAAATTTTACATTATAAATATACAAGTAAAAAAATTTAAAAATAGGAGTAAAAATTAATTGATCAAATTTTAACTTATATTTAACAAATTGAGATTCATTAGACTTCTATGTAGTGGAGGATAACATAAAAGTAAACAGACGCACTAACAAAAATTCACAACTACAACATAAATAAAATATCTGGTAGTAAATTGAAAATTTTAATAAACATGTTCTTAAGTGAAAGTTAGTAATATTCTAAACCTTCCTAATATTCAGGATTAAGTTCAACAAAAACTAACTAAATGCAGTAGACAACACAATTTACATAATCACTATCACAAAAAACAAAATATAACTACTCACCATAATATAAATACATCACAACAGTGTCTATCATAACAAAATACAAACAACTATAGCAGTATAAATAAGTACAACACAAAATAAATTAACACTTCAATACAACCATACCACATAATGTTCGCAATTAAAAACTAAACTACTTCAATTAATTCTTCTCCTCCTCATCATCATCACTATCATCACTATTTTGAAAAGCAATAGGTTAATATGAAGAATAATGTGGATATGAAGGAAAAACTACACTTTTGTCACCCCTGATAAGGTTTTCCCAAGCTGATAGAAGTTTTTCTTCATAATCATTGTTTCTTCTCATATAACCATCCATATAATCTACAAAATTCTCCAAATTTAATACCTTATCTGTGGTATAATTAATGTTATCTAACATTTTTCGCAATAAGTGTGACTGCGGATTAGAACTAGAAGCATGACCTTATGATGTGGTTCACGTGAGGTTGAAGCGTGAGAAGTAGAGGCACCAAAACTTCTAGAAAATCCTCCTCTCTAGCCAAATATCAAATGTCATGAATAAGATTTAACATTAATGCTTGTGATAGGCTTTAGAGGCTGTAATATTTCCTCCCATCTATTGAATATAATACCAGCTTGCTCACATAAAGAAAAGATTAAGGATGTGAATCCCAAACCTACAGTAGTGGCAGTTGTAGCAGTACTGATGATAGTTCTTAAAAATCAAGGATACAATATCAATCAGCTTGAACTGCTGAATGTAATAGTGCAAGGTAGCTCTATCTCTGCTAACTTCGTTGAGGTGGTTGGTTGTGAGAAGACGAGCTAAAATAAAGTAGTGTCACGCCTTCGATATGGCATCTAACTTTTATATAGGAAAATTGACTCTTATTTCCTTTTGTTGACCTCACTTTTGGTTGAGGTCTAGAAAACTTCTTTAGTAGCCTAGGTCTAGCCATAGGACTTTCCTATTGACTAGTCTTAGAAAATTAGAAAAGGTACCCCCACCATTAGAAGTTCAAAACTCTTCTTTTTACTCAACTTGAAATTCCACATATTGATCTTAACCTCTAGCATTTAGTAGGTAAGATCATTATAAGAGAATTCAAGAAGAATCCCTATAGGATTACTTGGCTTTAGGATTGACCCTGGGTGTTGACTTGGAACTAGGGTACACCATATCTTCACAATACATTAACCCATGGTTCATTTAGAACGGATATCTATCCAATTCTATGTGAAATGCCTAACTTGGTCTTTCGCCCCGAGGCACCTCCAAATTACCTAACTACCCTTGGGACCCAAATTTGGCTAAAAATCCCAAATTTTGCCAAATTACCCAAAATTGATCAAAACCCATTTCAAACACCTTGAATACATCCAAATTAGTCAAAACTTCCAAAAAT
>NW_018164866.1:528744-582204 GCF_001263595.1 Phalaenopsis equestris | reverse complement strand
AAAATTTCAAACAAAAATACCTCACAACATTCAAAATATAAGACAACTCAAAATTTAATCACAAACATCACCAAAAAATACAACTTTAACTAAATTAATACGTCTCTATTGGAAGATCGGGAACGCCTTGGAGGAGGTAACCTACGGTTGCTAACGAGGTTTCCTACGGTCTAAATGAAATTATGGAACTCATTAAGTTGAGTTTAGTAAATTCATTTGGACTAAGTGATTCCAATAGAAAATAGTGGTGCCGGGACGATGGAACTGTGGGATCTTGACCGGTGTCGCTTTAATCAACTTTAATATGCCCATAATAAAATTTAAAGAACTTTAACCATAGGGTCACCTGATTTGACATTATAACCAAATGACCTAGAAAACTTGAACTCTGCTACAACGAGGAGCTTGAAGCTTACATCTTACATGGTGGGCTTACAAGTTGGAATGCCAACAACTTTGAAGCTTGTAGATTATCTTCAACAGCAAGAGAATCTACAACAACGTGTCCAACACATCCTTCCTTAGCTTTAAAACAACAAAGCCATAGGATATCGAGGTTGTTTGCCTAGTGCAACATAGATCCTCAAACACATCTTTTAGGCATTTGTACAATCCTGTTGTACAATCAAAGTTCGTTATGACCTAAATCCTCACATCTTCAAGGTTATTTATGCTGATTGCTTCACACAAATGTAAATCCTAATAAATAAAAATTGCAGGATAAAACATCTAAATGATTTCTCCTAAATCGAAGCCAAATAATAGAATAGCTTAGGAAGTCACCCCTTCACACTTCTTAGTCCGATATCTTTGAGATGTCCTTACCATTTGAATTCCTTGAAGATAATTTTTCCTTGATTTTTATCGAGAGTATTCTTAGGTAACTTTTGTTATCTAAGATGTAATTAACTATAGGGGCTTGCCGTTATAGGAAGCTTTTCCCGAACCCAGCATAATATAAACCCTATTTAATTCCTTATATTAAATAGGGGAACTTGTCGGCCAATACATTGGTTTCGCAGACCAAACGGATGTCATAACTTTCTTTAGTTTATTTGATCGAGCCTCACTCTCAATTCTTGCGTTCATCCTTCGGGATAGATACATGATTTGAGATAAAGTGCTCTTTCATCTAAACTATGAAAATTATGGGGTCAGTTTGACTTCATCTTTTTCAAAACTAAATTTTTTAAAACGTCCTTCCGAAGCGGGCAACGGGATTTCAATTCCGATGACCGACAACTTCTTATGGGCAAACCCCACACCAAAAATAGTGTCGACACCTTTGTTATCTTCCAAAGTCCTCTTCCCGTGGTCGATGACGATATGATCTCATCCAACTCCTTCTCAATCAGATTATATTTTAAATAAAAACATATTACATTTGGGCGTAGCTGGTAAAACAAATTTATTACCTCAGAGGAGGAAGGCGCTGACTTCCTCGACCATGACCCGATCTTCTTCAGCTTCAGAGAGATTAGTGTAAAACTCCCAAACAACAAAAATTACGGCCACAACAGAAAAACAACAAAATCGTTCCCACTGTTGGTAAACGATTAAATCATCCACTGCTCCATCCATACTTTTGAAACATCTCTCAGGAATCAGTTTTCTCAATTGTAGTGCTTTGATATACATGTCCTAAGCTTTCGAGCTAATGAACTTGCTTGAATCAAAATGAGACTTTCCTTTAATCCTCTTCATTCCTGGGGCCATTTCTAAGAATCACATAAAATTCACAATAAATCCTAAATTTAAGACTAAATCACTAAACTCAACTTCTAAAAGCTTAAACTATCATTTCTTTTTACTTTTATAAGTACTTCTCAAATTTTCACCATGAATAGTGATTTTTGGTCAAATCCCCAATGTGCTCAAAATACATGGTAAAATTAAAAATTTGTACATATAAGTGAAGCTTTTACCTCAAGAAGGTGAAATTTAGCAAATTTGGCTTGAATCCACCAAGAAATCTTCACTCTAGAAAAAGCCCTAAGTATTCACTTGCAAACTCAAAGGGAAGAAGATGACGTCGGGGGTCAAAAATGGCATTTTTTAGGTTAACTTTTTACCTTTTACCATTTGCAAACTGGTATAAGTGAACAGGCGCTTAAGCGCGACTGGTTTAGCGCTTAAGCACTTACCTCTTGGGTTTTCTAGCGTTTAAGCGTGGGGTTTTGGTGCTTAGGCGCCAGTGCACGAATTTTGATATTTTTAATTTTAATTGAAATGCACATCTAGCCTAAGTCCACCACCACTAAATGGTCTTATAAATCTTTAATAACTATTTTCTTCCCCTTCAACTTTCCTCTTTCTCAAAATTCACAAATTTTCACAAATTTTCACAAATTTGATACAAATTTGATTCAAAACAAAATAATACAAAATTTCACACACAAATAAATATTTATATTAATTTATAAACAAATACAAACACTTGTGATAATTTCTCAATCCAAAGAGTCTTGGATGAGATAATTCTTAAGCACAAACTTCAAACATTAAACAAACATAACATTCAAAGCACTTAAGATAAACTTAATACTAACATCACAACACCTAAAAAAAACTAACACTAAACTTAGAACTTAATTCCATTCTCCTTCTGATGGAATGAATTCCTGTCTTTAATTTGTCTCTCTTAGGGCATTTAGAATATAGATCTGATAGAACGGATGGTGGTGAAGAACTCTGGTTGAATCTTCTTCAATCCATTTATTTTTTAAATACATAGCCTTGTTCGCTTATTCTATAAAACTTGTATGGCTAAATTACATCTTCAGTTGCCATCCAATATGCTCCAAATGTGCGTTAGTCTCATTCACCTTCGCTTCAATTGAAGTCACGTAAGCCTCAATCTTTGCGATCTTTTTCGCTATTCATTCTATATTAACGGCTAGGAAACTGTTGTATAACTCTTGTGCACTTTGACTAACAAACTTCTTCTTCATGGCTTCCTCCTCCTTCTTCATATCAATCTCCCAAGAAGACAATTTTCTGAGATCTCTCACTCTTCACTTAGATTTTAGGGTGAAAGCTTATCGTTGTCTCGAAAATGGTCTAATCTTGGCATAGGGCAGAACTATTTATAGGCTTTGGATCCAAACTAAAACTACTAGACAAGTTCTCAAACCACTAAGCCATGTTAAAACTTACCAAACTACATTTAAATCTTCTAGAAATGTAATTTAGCATGTTTAGTTAACTGTTGCACTTAACTGTCGAATGTTGGCGCTTAAGCACTAGTGCTTAATTAGAACAAGTCAACTTAACATCCAAATATTCATTCTAACATGTCTAAGTCATCTATTAAGGTCTTAGAATCATTAATAAATCATTATCTATTCAAAATACTACCACAATTTTTTTTAATCAAACACAACAACATAAAACTCAAAACAAAAACACACTGATAACTATGGGTTGTCTTCCACAAAGTGCTTGGTTTAACATTGTCAGCCTGACGTAATCAGTGCTTATTCTGGTTGAAGCAACAACATAAGATCATTTAATTTAAGTTGATCCCTTAAAAATCAGGGTTTCAGCGATGAACATTCACTTTGAATATTTTCTCAATTTTAGGATCTTTGATATCCACAGCTCCATAGGAATAAACTTTTATGACAACAAATGGCCCTATCCACTTGGACTTAAGTTTTCTTAGAAATAATCTTAACCTTGCATTATACAGTAAAACTTGTTTCCCTTGCTCAAAATTTTTAGTAAGAATCCTACAATCATGTCATATCTTCATCTTTTGTTTATAAATCTTAGCACTCTCATAAGATTCATTCCTTATCTCTTCAAGCTCATTTAATTGCAATAATCTTTTCTCACCAGCATCCTTTAAATTGTAATTAATTTCTTTAATAGTCCAATATACTCTATGTTCAAGTTCAACTGGTAAATGACAAGCTTTCTTAAATATTAGCCAATACGGGGACATTCCTATAGAAGTTCAATATGCAGTCCTATAAGCCCACAAAACATAATCAAGTTTAACTGACCAATCCATTTTTGTTGGATTCACAAATTTTTCCAGTATTAATTTAATTTCACGATGGGATAATTCAACCAAACCACTTATCTAATGATGATAAGCAGTAGGAATTCGATGGTTGATATGATATTTCTTTATTAATTTTTTCATTACTGCATTCCTAAAATGACTTCCCACATCAGTTATAATCACTCTCAGCATCCCAAATCTATAAAATATATTCATTCTTAAAAACTTTGCAACACTTTGAGCATCACATCGAGGTAAAGCAACAACTTCTATCATTTGGATACACAGTCTATTACTATCAATATATATCAATTTCTAAGAGATGGTATAAATGGTCCCATGAAATCTAATCCCCAAACATCAAATATCTAAACTTCCAACACATAATTGAGGGCAACACATAATTTCTTAAAAATATTGTCTACTTATTGACATCGATCACAAGTTTTTATATAAGCATTAACATCTTTAGAGATTTATATAAGCATTATTTATATAAGCATTAACATCTTTAGAGATTGTAGGCTAATAAAATCCACATTGCAAAATTTTGTATGATATTTTATCAACACCAAAATGTTCCCCAAAATCAAAATTATGATACTTTTGAATAATTTCATAAGTTTCTTCTAAAGGCACACATATTCATATAATTAGATCATTTCCTTGTTTATATAAAAATTGGTCATCCAAAAAATAAGTCTTAGTTTCAGATAAAAACGTCCTCTTTTGTTGGTATGTCATTCCATAGGGTATAATATCACTAACAATAAAGATCACAATGTCGGCATACCATGGAAGGCATACCATGGAACACACCATGGAACACGCCACTCATTAATACTGAGCAATTCTTCATCTGAAAAATATTCATTAATTCTTTTTCAAAACAGAGTGATTTTTCTAATTCAAGCCTGGACAGATGATCAACAATTTGATTCTCATCTCCCTTTCTATCTATTATCTCAAAGTTAAATTCTTGCAAAAGAAGAATCCGTCGTATCTATCTATGTTTGACATCATTCTTTTTCATTAAATATTTATAGAAGAATGATCTGTACGCACAACACATTTTGTTCAAATTAAGTATGATCTAAAAATAAAAATCGTATACTATTGCTAATAACTCTCTCATTTGTGGTTAATTAATTTGAGCTTCATTAAGAGTTCTACTAGCATAATAAATAACTTTGAAAATCTTATCATGTTTTTGTCCTAAAAAAGCTCCAATAGAATAATCACTAGCATCACACATTAATTCAAAAGATTTTTCCCAATCCTGTTAAACCTTTGAAAAGCTTATCATGTTGTTTTAAAATGGCATTCACTCATAAATCTTATTAAATGCATTTTGTAATATTCATCATCTTTATCTTTTGCAGGATACTTCATTGATTTTGAAATATTAAATGTAACGGTTTGATCATCAATGTGCATAGTTAATTCCCCTGTCTATAGCTAGGAAACGTTTCCCAAAAATGATAGGTATCTCCTTATCTTCCTCTGTATATAGCACAATGAAATCAACAAGAAAGATAAATTGATCCACTTTCACTAAAACATCTTCTATAACTCCCATAGGATGTGTTATTGAACGATCTGCTAACTGCAAAGTTATAGTAGTAGAGGATATTTCTCCTAATCCAATCTTTTAAATATTGATAATGGCATAAGGTTAATGCTTGCACCTAAATCATACAAGTTTTCCCATAAACATGTCTCCTATTGCACATAGAATTGTGAAGCTACCAAGATCTTTAATGTTTTCAGGAAGCTTTTTCTAAATTATAGCACTACACTCTTCACTAAGTGCAATATTCTCGTTATCTTCAAACTCCCTTTTTTCTGTTAAGAATATCCTTCATAAACTTCACTTAGCTTGACATTTATTCTAAGGCTTTAGCGAATGGAATATTAATCATAAGTTTTTTAAGGATTTCCATAAATTTTGAAAATTGTTTATCCAACTTTTGTTGACGAAGTCTCTGAGGAAATGAAGGTGATGTTTTTTTAAGTCAATTTTATGTGGAGAAATTTGTCTCTCTAAGCCTTTTGGAGCATCCTCTTCAGGATCTTCAATTTCTTCTCTCTCTACTTCAATCTTTTTTTGAACTCTACCTTCCAACCCACTTCAGCTTCTAAGTTGAACGGCTTTTACTTGCTTTTTATTCCGATTTTTTCAATTTACTTCTCTATTACTAGGAAGTGTTCCTTGGGATCTATTACTTAATGAATTTTCTATTTTTCCCAATTGATACACAATATTTCTAATTGTAGCTCCTTGACTTTGTAACTAATTTTCCATTTGTAACACCACTTCTTCTATAAACAACTTTTTCTCCCTGATTTGTCGATTACTGTTAAAACCTGGATGATAAGTAGTTTTATAATTATTATTACCTTGGTTGTTCTGATTTCCTAATAGGTTTACTTAGTTGTTCCCCCATTGTTGATTATTACCACTAAAAGTATTATTCCAGCTAAAGTTAGGATGGTTTTTCTAACTTGGGTTATAAGATTTTGAATATAGGTTATCTGGCTTATTGTTTATGGCATTCAAATTTTCTAATGATGCTTTATAATCTACTATTTGACCTAATAAATTCTCTTTGATCATTGAAATTGGTTGAGAAAAATCCATTCTAAATTGGTCTAACTTCTTTAAAATTGTAGTAACTTGATTTCCTAATATTGCAAAAGCATCAGATTCATGAATATTGGTTATTTTCTTAGGATTTACCCTCTCAGAAGGTGATACACCTACAATATATAGTCTTTATGTACACATTTTTATACCTATTTTTGAAATATTGTGTTTTAATGAAAGATATTTGTGTGTTTTTCTTTCAGGTACAATCAAATGGATGAAAAATGGTGAAGGGAGCGAAAATGGATCAAATTTGAAGCAAAAATAAAGAAGTAGAAAAATGTACTGAGGCGCTTAAGTGCTCAAGACTGGCGCTTACACACCAGTTATACAGAGAGAGCCGGGCCTAAGTGTCAGGTACGCTGCGCTTAAGAGCCAAAATTAGTTATTTGATGATTCATTAAATTTGAACAAATTTTTAAAGAGGTGTTTGAAACAACCCTTGGTAAAAACGTGGGAAATGGTTAATGTACATGAAAATTTATTCAATTGGCTTTTAAAAGGAGGCAACTTCTAGAAGATTCATTGAATGGAGACACATTTTGAAGAGATGCCAAGATACCTCTTGGATTTTTATTAAAGATGACTTGGATCATCAAGGGAAGAGGCCAATTATCATCCATCCATCCAGAGTAATCATCATAGACCGCCGCCGACAATCTTTTCTTTTTATTTTGAGTTTTAGTTTTTATTGTGAGTAAAGGAAGAGATTTAAAGGAACTTCAAGACATTTGGTGGAGAGGATTTGAGATGAGTGTTTATCTTTGTGACTACATTTGGTTTTAATTTATACTTCTTGTTTGAGTGTGTGATTTTTACTTTCAAACTAAAGTGTCGTTGTGTTTTCTCCATGAATTTTGAGTATTTTTCTTTACCTTTTTCCTTAAAATGATAAGTGATTAAGTATTAGAGAGAATTTGTGTGAAGTATTAGACTTTAATGTGGAATGATAAGTGATTAAGTATTAGAGAGAATTTGTGTGAAGTATTAGACTTTAATGTTGGAAAAGTTGTGATGATTTTAAACCTATACTTCATTTACTTCTTGATTTAGCTAATTAAGATGTTAATACATGTTGTGAGAATATGTAAGATCTGAGATGGTATTGTCTCAGTCAACAAATAGTAAGAATCACATTTGATTTCATGGATGAGAATGTAGTTCACGGGGTTGAGTACAAATAAATAAGGAAATAAACTTTCAAGGGTGTAGAGTTAGAGGACTTTAGAGTGATAGGCTAAAACACCACCCAATTTGATTTATAGTTTGTTTTAATATGAGATGTTAACCCCCAGGTGGAGGGAGAAGAGGGAACTCTAGAGTGAGAGCTAGTATCTTACTTACCTAACCCGTCTTCAAGACTATTCAAACTATAGATTAGCCAATGTTCTTTATAGCATCTCTAGTAAGGGTAAATATTAGTATTGCTCCTATTTGACACAACATAATTAGAATACTTCCACAACAGAATTCCTATACTTGTTACTAATTCATCCTAAGGAAAAAGATATTTTATTCATATTGCATTCATCTTGCAAGTATTTAGTTAAGTTAAGTAGTTGCTTACTTTATTTTTAATTATAAAAAATTACAAAAAGAATTGTAATTATAAAAAATTAATAAAAAATTACAAAAAGAATTGAACTTTCATTCCAATTTTAGTATCAAGAGTTTAAGTAAGAATATTTTGTTAAGTAAAATTTTGTTATCTAATTTTTCCTATTTTTTAAGTTGC
The DNA here is from genome assembly GCF_001263595.1 of Phalaenopsis equestris. NCBI lineage: Eukaryota > Viridiplantae > Streptophyta > Magnoliopsida > Asparagales > Orchidaceae > Phalaenopsis > Phalaenopsis equestris. Next base: position 573,813 of record NW_018164866.1, on the reverse strand, counting down.
ATATTGTAGTTTTTTCTATGGGTTCGATATTCAGGGCTTAATCAAAAAGTCTTATATTACTTGATAATGATACGTATACTTGCATAGTATCTCATATCTAAATATTATAATTGTATTTTTATTTGCTTTGAAGTTGAGAATTTACCCCAGTGTTTTCTTCGAATCAAGTTTTTTGGCTTTATTGCAAAGTAATAATCATTATTAAGGAAACTAAGCATATAATCGCATACATCACAATTTGACATCTATAAAGAGAACCGGGATCAAGTTTTTGGCGCCGTTGCTGGGGAACATTACAAAAATTTTAAGGAAATTTTTAGAAAGCAAATTTCTATTTTTATAAAGTATTATTTAATTTTTTGGATTTATTGTAGGAATATTGTAGTGTTGTTTTTATAAAAGGTTCTTATTTGTGTGTTTTTATTTTATTTAATTTTATGTGTTTTGTAGTAATGTATGTGTAGTTTAAGTTCCATAAGAGTTGTGCCCTACAATTCTGAATTAGAAGGAAATATTAGAAAAATTAAAAAAAATTAAAAATTACTGAAAAAATCAAAAATTTCAAGAAATGACAAAGCAAAATAATCAAAATGCTGAAGTGTTTTGACCTTTAAGAGATATAAAAATCCTATGGTGGATGAACTTCATCGTAGTATTCAAAAATCCACTGTAGTGGCTAATTCATTTGAACTTAAACCCACTATTATCCAAATGATATCAAATAATTAGTATCAAATAACACCAACTGAAGATCCAAATTTACATCTTACCACTTTTCTAGAATTGTGTGCTACATTTAAATATGATGGTATAGTGTGCTACATTTAAATAATTTAAATATGATGGTATATCAGATGATGCTATAAGACTTAGACTTTTCCTTTCTCACTGTGGGATAAGGCTAAGATATTGTTACATTTGTTAGCACTTGTATCTATCAGAACTTGAGGTAATTTAGCATAAACATTCCTTACTAAATATTTTTCACCATAAAAAACTGTGAAGTTTGGAAATTATATTACATCTTTTTGTTAGTTTAAAGGGGAATCTATTTATGAAGCATGGGAATGATTTAAAGAGCTACTGAGAAAGTGCCCATATCATGATATACCAGATTGGTTAATAACTCAAACTTTTTACAATGGATTAGCTGGATCTCTTAGATCTATAATCGATGTCGTTGCTGATGGTTCATTGGTGTCAAAACCATTTAATGACGCTTTTGCTTTAATTGAAGAGATGGTTACAAATTGTTTTCAATGGCCTTCTAAAAGGGTAAATCCTAAGAAAGTAGCCAATATTCATGAAACTGATGTTTTTACAATGTTAGCAAATCAAGTTACTGCAATTTTAAGAAAGTTAGACCAATTTGGAATGAATTTTTCTCAACCAGTTGCAATGATTGAAGATAATTTATTGGGTCAAATGTTAGATTCTCAAGCATCATTAGAAACTTTGAATTCCATAAACAATAAGCAGAATAACCCATATTCAAACTATTATAACCCAGGTTAAAACAAACGTCCTAACTTTAACTTGAACAATACTTTGGGTGATAATAATCAGCAATGGGAGAACAACCAAGTAAACTCATTGGGGAACTAGAACAACAAGGGGAATAATAATTATAGACCAACTTATCCTTCAGGTTTTAACAGTATTCCACATTTTAAGGAGAAAAATTTCTTAATAGAAGAGTGTTAAAATGGGAAATCAGTTGCAAATTCAAGGAGCTACAATTATAAATTTTGAGAATCAATTGGGACAAATAACAAATTCATTAAGTAATAGATCACAATGAACACTTTCAAGTAATACTGAAGTAAATCCAAAAGACCATAATATAGAGCAAGTAAAAGCTGTTCAACTTAGAAACGGAAGAGAATTGGAAGGTAGAGTTCACAAAGACACTGAAGTAGAGAGAAAAGAAATTGAGGAGCCTGAAGAGAACTCTCTAAATGATTTAGAGAGACATATTTCTTCACTTAAAGTTGACTTGGAAAAAAACACCACCTCCATTTCCTCAGAGGCTCCATCAACAAAAGTTGGATAAAAACTTTTCAAAAATTTTAGAAATTTTTAAGAAGCTTACAATCAATATTACATTTACTGAAGCCTTAGAACAAATAAAAAGCTATGTGAAGTTTATGAAGGATATTCTTAACAGGAAATGAAAGTTCAAAGATAATGAGATTATTGCACTTAGTGAGGAATGTAGTGCTATAATTCAGAAAGGATTTCTGAAAAGCTTAAAGATCCTGGTAGCTTCACAATTTCATGCAAGCATTAACCTTATGTCATTATCAATATTTAAAATGTTGGGATAAGGAGAAATATCCCCTACTACTTTAACTCTGCAGTTAGTAGATCGTTCAATAATCCATTATAAAGGAGTTATGGAAGATGTCTTAGTGAAAGTGGGTCAATTTATCTTTCTTATTGATTTCATTGTGCTAGATATGAATGAAAATAAGAAGATACTTATCATTTTGGTGAGACCTTTCCTAGCTACAAGAAGAACAATGATAGATGTGTAGAAATGAGAATCAACTAGTTAATTATATGTATCAATGATCAAACAGTTATATTTAATAGTTCTAAATCAATCAAATGTCTCACAAAAGGTAAAGGTGATGAATGTTATAGAATGGATGTCATAAGATATCTAAGTGAATACTATTTCAAAACAACTTATGAAGAGAAATCTGAAATGAAAGAGTTGGAACAAAAGCAAGAAGAGGTATTAGATCAAAATGAAGATTTTATAAGGAGGATTCAAATTATGTTCAAGAAATTTTTGAAGTTTTGGACACGCAAAGAAAGATAAATCAATTTGTCCATCAATTGAAAAACCTCCTCAGCCTGAGTTGAAGTTACTTCCTGAACATTTGAAGTATGCCTTTTTAGGTGATTCCTCAACATTACCTATTATAATTTCCTTAAAATTAACTTAAGAAGAAGAAATGAGTTTGATGAAAACTTTAGAGAGTTACAGGAAAGCCTTTGGATTGACAATTGTTGATATAAAAAAAATCAGCCCTTCAATTTGTATGAATAAAATTCATATGGAAAAGAACTGCAAACCCAGGGCTGATACTCAAAGGAGATTAAATCTTGTTATGAAGGATCTTATTAAGAAAGAGATTTTAAAGTGGTTAGATGCTGTAAGTATTTACCATATTTCAGATAGTACATGGATTAGTCTGATTCACTGTGTTCTTAAGAAAGGAGGAATGACTTTGACTATGAATAAACATAATGAGTTAATACCAACAAGACAAGTCATAAGATGATGAACATGCATTAATTATAGAAAATTAGATCTCGCTACAAGGAAAGATCTTTTCTACTACTCTTTCTAGATCAAATGTTGGATAGACTAGCTGGGCATAAATACTTTTATTTTCTAGATGGATATATCGGTTATCACTAAAACAAAATAGCTCTTGAGGATCAATAGAAAATAATTTTTACCAGTCCTTTTAGTACATTTTCTTCTAGAATAATTCCCTTTGGTTTATGTAATGCCCCTGCTACATTTCAAAGATATATGATGGTTTTTTTTTATTTAATTGAAAAAGGGATTGAAGTTTTCATGGATGATTTTTCAACGTTTGGAACTTCATTTGAATAATGTCTGGAACATTTATCAAAAGTTCTTAAGCGCTATAAAGAAACAAATTTAGTCATTAATTGAGAAAAAAATGCCAATTTATGGTAGCATGAGGAATTATTTTGGTACATCAGATTTCAAAAAATGATATGCAAATAAGCCCTACAAAAATTCAAGTGATCGCTAATTTACCTTACCCAACAAGTGTAAAGTAAATTAGGAGTTTTTTAGGACAAGCTGGATTCTACAGGCGGTTTATTAAAGACTTTTCAAAAATTGCTAAGCCTCTATGCCATTTATTTGAAGAAGATGTAATTTTTTATTTTGATAAGGAGTGCCTAAAAGCTTTTGAATTATTAAAAGAAAAAATAATCACTGGACCAATTATTGTGTCAACAGATTGAGAAAACCTTTTGAATGGATGTGTGATGCTAGTGATTATGTTACTGGAGTTATTTTAGGATAAAAGCATGATAAGATTTTCAAAGTTATCTACTATGCTAGTACAACTTTTAATGAAGTTCAAATTAATTATACCACAACTGAGAAAGAGTTATTAGCAGTAGTATATGTTTTTGATAAATTTAGATCATACTTAATTGGAACTAAATGTGTTGTGCATATTGATTATTCTACTATTAAGTATTTAATGAAGAAGAAGGATGTAAAACCACAACTTATAAGATGGATTCTTCTTTTGTAAGAATTTGACTTTGAGATAGTAGATAGGAAGGGAGCTGAGAATCAAACAGTTGATCATCTATTCAGGCTTGAATTAGAAAAACCACTCTATTTTGAAAGAGAGATTAATGAACATTTTCTAGATGAAAAATTTTTCAAAGTTAATGAGTGGCGTGTTTGACATTGTAAACTTCATTGTTGGTGATATTATACCTTATGGAATGACATACCAACAAAGGAAAAAAAAATTATCTGAAACTAAGACTTATTTTTGGGATGACTCATTTTATATAAACAAGGAATAAATCTTATTATTCTATTATTCAAAGATGTACGACTTTAGAAGAAACTTATGAAATTATCCAAAAATATTATAATTCTGATTTTGGGGGACCTTTTGGTGTTAATAAAACTGCATACAAAATTTGGCAATCTAGATTTTATTGGCCTACAATCATTAGAGATGTTAATATATATATATATATATATATATATAGTGATCGATGTTAACGAGTAGGCAATATTTCTAGAAGAAATGAGATGCCCCTCAATTATGTGTTGGAAGTTGAGATATTTGATGTTTGCGGATTAGATTTTATGAGACCATTTATACCATCTTTCAGAAATTTATATTCAGTTGGAATGAGCCACATTGGATGGGTGTAATTCAAGGGTTTAAGTTATAGTGGCTCCTATTAGATTTAGGCTTTTTGGTAAGTTGGTCAGTTTGCTAGGCCAAGGGAGGTAGATAGCTATCTTAGGAAAGTCCAGGGGAGCTTTAATTTTGATTAGTTTGGTACTATGCAAGCTAGGTGCATGGATTTGGGAGTTTAGCCAATTTAGGTGAATGGGTTCACCATTTTGAGGGACCATTGGTCCATGACACCAAGATTTGGTCCTAAGTGATTTGATTAGCACCTTAAGAGGCCTTCAGGATGACAGAAGTGATTAAGCTTGAGTTAATGCCTAAAGTTTAGCTTAATTTGGTTTTATGTTCAGAATTAGGGTTGGGGCTTAACTTGGGCTTGGATCCAAATCAATTGAAGGCTCAATTTGGTCTAGAATAATGTCATGAAGAGTTTAAGAAATGAATTCCATGAAATTAAATTGGTCACATAATTTAATTTAGTGAAATTTGAAGTTTGTTCAATTTTAGGGCATTTGATTTAAGCTTAGGATTTGGGTTTGAAATTGGGTTCAATTGAGCTTGAATTTGGTTTAAATGGGATTTAGATATGAAGAAATTCAATTTAGATTTAAAATTGGGAGGATTTGAAGTGTATTTGGTGAGAATTGGGGGTGATTTGAGGATTTTAGGCATTTATGGGTAATTTAGAAATTTTGGCCAATCTTAGTGAATTTAGGTGCAATTGGAATAATTGGGTGGTTAGGATTGATTTGGGAGAGGTTTGAAATGATTTTGGAAATTTTGGTAGATTTTTGTGTATGGGGGGTGATGCACCTAAAATATATAGCATTTATGTACCCATTTTTATACGTATTTTTTAGGATATTGCGCTTTAATGGAAGATCTTTGTGTGTTTTTCTTTCAGGTACAGTCAAATGGATGAAAAATGGCAAAAGGAGTGAAAAAGAATCAAATTTTGAGCAAAAATGAAGAAAGGAGCAAAAATGAACTAAAGATAGCGTGCAAATGAACTATGGTGCTTAAGCGCCCATGACCGACAATTAAGCGTCAGGAAAAAAAAAAGGTCACGCCTAAGTGCTACATACCTTGTGCTTTCGTGCCAGAGGTAGTTATTTGATAATTCAATAAATTTGGACAAATTTTGAAGGGGTGTTTGAAGCAACTCTTGGTGAAAACGTGGTTTATGTTTAATTAAAACAAAAATACATTCAAATGGCTATTGAAAGGAGGCGACTCTTGGAAGATTCATTGAATCTGGACACATTTTTTAAGAGACACCAAAGCACCTTTTGGAAAATTATAAAAGAAGACTTGGATTGAATGATGAGGGACTCTCAATTAGCCACCGCCCCCTCTCTTAGAGGCTTCTTTCTACCACTCTTATCATAGAATTAAGATACTTTTAGAGAGAAGAAAGGGAGGAGTTGTAGTGTGTTAGTAGAGAGTATTGTAAGAGAAAGAAAGAGAAGAGATTCAAAGAAGCTTCAAGTTTTATTTTTGAGGAATTTAAGATAAGTTTTTATTTTTGTGACTAAATTTGGTTTTAATTTAGAGTTCTTGTGTATTTACATGATTTCTACTTTTGAACTTAAGTGTTGTTGTGTTTTTTTCATGAATTCTGAGTAGTTTTCTTTATTTTCTTACTTAGAATGAAAAGAAATTAAGCATTGGATGGAAGTTGTGTGAAGTATTGATCTTTAATGTCGGAATAAGTTGTGATGATTTAATCCTTGTACTTCATTTACTTCTTAATTTGACCAATTAAGATATTAATATATGTTGTGAGAACATGTAAGATCTGATATGGTATTGTCTAAGTCAACTAATGGTAAGAATCACATGAGTTTGTATGGATGAGAATGTAATTCATTTGGTTGAGTGCAAATAAATAGGGAAATAAACTTTAAAGGGTGTAGAGTCAAAGAACTTTAGAGTGACAGACTAAAGCCCCCAATTTGGTTTAATTTTTAGGTCGTGATACGAGATATTAGCCCCCAGGTGGAGGGAGAAGAGGGAACTTTAGAGTGAGAGCTATATCTTCCCTACCTAGCCCATCTTCAGGATTATTCAAACTTTAAATTAGCCAATGTTCTTTATAGAGTCTCTTGTAAGGACAATAAATAATATTGTCCAATTTGGCACAACACAATTTTAATACTTCTACAACAGAATTCTTATACTTGTTACTGATTTATGATAAAAAAAAGATATTTTATTTATATTGCTTTCATCTTACAAAAATCCAGTTAAATTTATTTAGTTGTTTACTTTATTTTCATTTATAAAAAATTACGAAAAAAGAATCAAACTTTCATTCTTATTATAACATCTATAGTTTGAGTAAGAATATTTTTCAAAGTAGAGTTTGTTATCTAATTTCTTCTTAAAAATTTGTATTTCTCCATATGGGTTTAATATTTGGGGCTTGATAAAAAAGTCATATACGTATACTTGCGTATACTTGCGTATTATTCCAATATTTAAATATATTAATTGCTCTCTTATTTGCTTCAGAGTTTAGTTTTTGGCGTCGTTGAAAAGAAAGAAATATAAATAAGGAAAATTGAGAATATAACCACACATACTTCATAATATAGTCATAAAAGTTGGGATCAAGGGGCATTTTGGTAATTATGATAAATTTTGGGATATTCTGGGAATTTTGAAGAAATTGGGGTATTTTGGGCAATTTGAATGGTTTCGAATGGTCTGATATCATTTTTGTGTAGGAATTAACAATTTGGGCAATTTTGGGAAAATTAAGGTTCCATGGGCATTTTGCTGATTTTTTTAAAATTTAAGGGTAAAAGGCCAAAGATGGGTGTTTAGGTGGAATTGGAGGTTATTGAATATGATAACCACAGTGTTCCTCTTCTGGTGCCATGAGACCAAGGGAAAGCTCACTTTGGATCCAACATGTGTTGATCCAGACCACCCTAGCCAAAGGCTAAGAGCTTGGAGAACACCCACATGAGTTTCCAAAAGAGTAAGGAAATGTCAAATGTGACTAATTTTAGGGTTTTGGGAATGTGTGTGAGGGGTTTGAATATGCGTGTGTGTAGGTCTGACCGAGACCAAAACCAAGCCACCCAGGGCTAACCCTAAGATATGACAATCCTATGGGGACTCTCCTTGAGCTCCCTCATGTTGGTTTCAACCTTCGAAGTGCTAGAGGCCAAAACTAAAGATGTGGAACTCCAAAAAGAGTAAAGAAATGCTTATATTTTGTAATGGGGTAGGGTTCCATCACTAGTACTCTAGGATTGTCAACAAGAAAATTCTATGGCTACATCCTAGGCTTCTAAGAAAGAAAAACCATACGTCAACAAAAGTGAGGTCAATAATTGGTCGTAGTGGGGAGTTGTAGTAGCGTCAGTTGGCATTCAAGGTTGTTGTAAGGGGCTACAATAGTATTGAACCACATAAGCTATAGGTCATAGGAGGGAGTTATAATGTAGGCCACAAAGGCTGGAGTTGGGAGCTGCATAAGCTATGAGTCATGTAGGTCATAGTTGGTCACATAAGTAATAGTGGGGAATTGTAGTAGTGTCAGTTTGTCACGAAGGTTGTTGTAAGAGCTACAATTTTAGTGAACCACATAGTTTGTAGGACACAATATGGAGATGTGAGGAGAACATTAGGAATCCAGAGAAAGTCATCGTTTGTGGAATGCATTATTACACTATCTCTAGCGTGTGTCATTACATCGTCTTCGAGGTACATCAATGCACCAAATTTGGGGTGCGTTGTTGCACTATATTCAGAATGATGCACAGCTCCGTAGAATGTTTCATTACTCTGTAATGTTAGTTGTTACTTTGCACTATGTTTTGTTACTCCGCAGTATACATCATGACTTTGCAAGGGGCATCATTACAACAAGAAGAGGTCGGCCAATGGTAGTTGGTGAGCGGTTGTTGATGGCGGTCAGCAGTTGCGGGAGTAGGAAGCATTCGTCTGGTCTTTGGTTTAAAACAGTTGGAATTTAGCTCCTTCAAGGTCTTGCACCAAGTCCAGCTCTCCCTTCTCATGAAAGGAGTAGAGCTCTATTTACAGAGTCTGGGAACAACCTCTCTGAAAATATGGAAAGAATTTTGGTCACTCCATTGAATAGCTTGGTAGTATTCTCTCTATTAGAAGGCATTTTTGGGACACTTGGATGCCTTAACATTGTCGGAATTGAGTGAACTTCGGCTTGTTGGATTTGTCTCATCAAGACACATGATTTGATTATAACCTTATCAAAAATTTTTAATCAATTTGTTCTTTCAATTAGGTAATGAAAGCTTTCAAATGTTGTTTAATGGTTTGATCTGACTTGTATTGGACTAATTTTGATGTTGTTGGGTCCATCTCGTCGTGCTGCTCAGTTTGAGTGTAAATTTACCGAAACCAAACTTCTTGATGAACTTTATTTTGAATTTAAATGTTTCTTATTAAAAAAATGCAACGATATTTGTGCTAATCACCTCAAGATTCATTCCAAGCGATAAATTTTGTTGAGTATTATTTTATTGTCAAAATATCAATTTAGTTTTCAATTTTTTTTAAAGTAAGCTAATATAATCTCTTTAAAAGATTATTTTAGCCCCTATTAAAATAATCTTGAATTAATTTAATTTTTCATTAAATTTAGAATTAAATTTCCCTATGTAAATAAATTAAAGATAATTCTAATGCTTCACTCACATGTGCAATTAAGACGTTGTCGCTCTTTTGATCTTGAATAGTTGTCTTCATTGGCATAGGCGGGCCCAAATCCACATCAGAATTGCTCAATAACTCACGCTAAAAATGCTTCCATAAGTACTTGGTAAACAACAATAATTTTGATCTAAACTAAAATAACTTTTAATCTACTTTCTTTTGGCGCGTTTACACACATACTAAACAATTATTACCAATTAACTTATCTAACATCTAAACTTTCATATTTATATTTATAATATTCAAAAATTTAACATCATATAAAATATATCACCATCATTAACTTTTTAAAAATAAAATATACGCTTTCATATATGACTTTATGACATCAAAAATGTAATAAGTGTAAATATCAAACTCTAGATTTTAGAAATGTGAATAAGAAAGAATTGTGTGGTATGTATGTAAATCTTTCAAAACATTAAGCGCCCGTTTGGGGCAGCTTATAAGGCGGGCGGTATTTTCAAAACGTCATTGTACCGTTTAGTTCACTCGTTTCGTCAGCTTATCCGAAACCGCGTTTGAGTTTTACACGAAACGCAGACCGTGGGCCGAACCCCACGGCCCGCCCGCGGGCTGCGTTTCAGGATAAGCGGCTTATGCTGAAACACACAATTATCCTGAAACGCACAAACTTCCCCGAACACACCCTAAAGCTATATCAAAAAGATAAGCTAATATCTTCGGATCTCTTGATTACAGAGAAAAGTTTGGCTTTTAGCTTTCGCACTTGAGAGTTTGTTATCATAGCTCTAAAATTGATATAAAAAATAGTATTCCAGAGGATACATAAGAGAAAGATGGCTTTTGAAAGACTTCCTATAAAGAACCTCTCCAAAAGATACTTAATAGAAAGATGACTATTGAAAAAGTTTAGCTTAGGAACACATGTTATTTATGTAGAAGCTTTTTTATGTTTATAGACAATAATCTAGCTTAATATAGTAGAAAACTGTCCTTCAGAAGGTCATGAGCAAGTTTTCAAACTAGACAAACAAAAAATGGAAAGAAAATGGTAATTATGACGAGAAACATTTATTAATCATTGGATAAAGTTGTGCAACTATGATATTTAAGAGAAATAAGATGAAATATTTACTAATAATAAGAGAAATATTTTGAAGTCATGAAAACAAGTATTCATAGAATTTGTTCATGCAATAATGTAATAGGTTCAATTTTGATCTATGGTGTGCTATGATCCAAATAATAGGAATTATAGCTAAAGATACCAATAAATGACTTGAAATGACAATCCAATATGATCTTGACAAGTAAAATTTAGGCTTGGGTTGCCAAAACAATATAAGAGTAGTTCAATTTCAGTTTAAAATGTTCATCCATTCACTATTTGATTTGAGTATATATTGACTCAAAAAATCTAAAATCAACCCCAAGGTAGTAAATTTAATTTTTGAATTTAAATTTGTCATCTTTTAACTTTCACTTTAATGGATGGAAAAAAATGGGTTAACAAGATTTTATTCATGCAAAAAATAAAACTATTTGAATCATATAATAAACATGTTATACATGTCAGATTCATGTCAATCAGGTTTTCCTAGTCAAATTTTGGTCAAATATAATGTCCCGTGCAATAAATAGAATGGATCAAATAGTTTTGTGTTAGGCCAAACTCAAAACAAACTTCTTATCAAATTACACACCCCTAACTATTGTTTATCATTTTATTGGATCAAGTAGTAGATACAATTTATAGTGTTCATAGCTCTTAGCTTCTGTTATACTAAAAAAAGAACTTTAAGAATGAGTAACTTCAATGTAAGCTTTGAAAGAATGAGTGGGCTCTTGATCTATTTCAATTCCTAGTCGTCAACATGGGAAGGTTGTTGTTTTAAAATACCTTTAATTTAGTTATATATATATATATTCTTTGTGGGCAAAATTCATGTATGACAAGTATTGCAAGGGCCAACACCCCTCTCTTATTACTAAGAAGCTAGGAGACTCCAGCATAACACTGCAAGTGATGTACCTATCATGGGAAATATACATATTACTTGATAGTAAAACTCGATTAAATAAACTATACGATTTATAATATTTTTGGGTCTGTGAAACTTTTTTATGTTGACCGACAACTTCTCCTATTTAATATAAAAAATTGAATAGGGTTTATATTAAGCTGGGTTCCAATGTTCCCTATAGAAGCAAGCCCCTATAGTTAATTAAATCTTAAGTGACTGAAGCCACTTAAGAATACTCTCGATTCAGATTAGTGGTTTTGTCTTCAAGAATTTCAAAGCTTAAGTTTTCAAGATTGGACATTGGGATTCAAAAGGGAATGGGTCAAAAAAGAAACAGTTATTTTCAGAAATCCAAATGAATGAAAGGTAAGACATGTCACTGATCCGAGGGGAACCTCGGTGACTTCTTAAGCTATCCTACTATTTGGCTTCATTTTTAATAAAATGTTATTTAATATTTCATCTTGCCATTTTTATTATGTAGGGCTTACGTTTACATGATCCTGATCATGCAAATAGCCAGAAAGATATTAGCGTTTATGTCGTACTGAACGACAACCTCGGAGCCTAAAACAAGTTAGGGCTTAAATTACACAACACGGTTGTGCAAAGGGCTGAAGATGAGTTGAGGATTTATGTCGTACTAGATGATACACCAAAACTATATGTATTTTTAGACCCATATTTTATACTCATTTTCGGTGATATTGCGCATTAATGGAAGGTATTTTTATGTTTTATTATTGGTTGCTGATTTCCATGACTTGAAGCAAAAAGGAAGCAAAAAGGATGGAATTTGGTGTTAAAATGACATTTTTGAAGAAATACTCAGCGCCAACGGCGCTACTTCACGTTTTTGAAGAAATACTCTACGCCAGCGCCGATTGTAAAGACTTACAGAATGACTGATGGATTTTACTCAGCACCAAAAGCAGCGCCAACGATGTCATTTAACAGAGAGCAGTGAAATTAAATACGAGACACTGGCGCCGACGGCGCCAATGTTGGTTCAGACTCTGTTTCTAGAAGATTCGACGAATTTGGAAGCTTTTTGAAGGGTTTTTGGATGCACCTATTGGAGAACCGACTCTATGCTCTATTTGGGGCCGAAATTGATCAGAAAAGGCACTCCTTTTCGCTCCTCTTCATTCCAACTTACTCGTTTTCACCACACCTCGCCTCCATACACTTTTTCCATCTTCATTCCACCATTATTCAGGAGTTTATTAGTGATTTACCTTTAAGATTTTAGAGTTTTGTGGTGAGATTAAGTGTAAATTCTCTCTAAGAGTGTTGGAGAAAGAGAAAAGTGAGAGATTTTATCTTCCTAAATTTCTTAGGAGAGGCTACAAGGGATTTGCTTTGATAAAGAGTTTCAGATAAGTGTTGTATGAACTTTCTTTTATATATGATATTTGTGTTTTCTCTTATTTTTCTCATGAAGTCTGAGTATTTTTCTTTATCTTTCTCCTTACTCTGAGATATGATAAAATGAAGACTCTGAGATATGATAAAATGATGGTGAAATGAAGAAATAATATGGATGTGCCAATATTAAAATATCAAATAAATTGTGATGTTTTTTCAAATCCGAACTTAATTTACTTTTTGATCTGGCCATATGAATTGTTAAAATACTTAAAATATGTTATGAAACATATATATGTTATGAAACATATGATCCGGGAAATGGAGTATGAGTTCTACAATAAAGTGAGGATCACATTTGATTCCATTAAGGAATATTTCGTTCATGGAATTTAGTGCAAATAAATAGGGAAATATACATTGATTGGGTGTAGAATTAGAGATTTTAGGGTGACAGACTAAAATCCCCAATTCGGTCTTAGTGTTTAAAAACTAAAGCGAGAGCTCTAGAGTGGGAGCCGGCATCCTCCTAGCCTTGCCACATATTTAGAGACTAAACCTGGGATTAGCCAATAATTTTCTATAACACTATATCAAGGTAGAGAATTAAAACTGCTCCTATTTGGCACAATACATATTAAAACCATTTATCGCATCTTATTTTACCAAAATCTCATTGTAGTGGGAAAGATGTTTTTTCACATAAGAAATCTTCATCACATAAATATAATTTAATAGTTTAATAGTTACTGTTTAAACTTTGCATTTCAGTTTTGATAGTAGCTAATAATTTAGTTTAGATTTCATCTTACACATTCAAAATTAGTGATAGTAACTTCGTTTGATTTTTGTGAATTTCTTAGTTACTTTATCATTTCAAATTTAAATCTTCCCCATGGGATCGATATTTGGGGCATAAAGGGGCATAAATAGAAAGTCAGATAACGATACGTATACTTACGTAAAATCCCAACATTAATTGCTTAAATTTCTTCATTAATTGCTTAACCAACATTAATTGCTTAAATTTCTTAATAATAAATATTGCATCAAGCTTTTGGCACCGTTACATAGAAGAGACAAACTTATATAAATTTTACACAGCTATATTTTACCGAAATCAACTTTTCGGCAACGTTGTCAGGGAAGGTAACAGTAAATTAAATAGATTTGATAAATTAGAAAATTTAGAGATAAAATATACAAAATATAAAAAAATTATAAAATAAAAATCCAAAAATAAATAACTATATATTTAAGCGTATTTTTTTTAGAAATTTTTCTTTGTTTATCATATTTGTTTATGCGAAATATTGTATCTGAATGTTTAGTACTTTACGATTTAGAATTAGAACGTACTATTAGAAAAATTTAAAGACAACAAAAAGAAATTAAAAACTTAAACAAAATGACGAATAATTTAGATAATTAAATAAATGAAAATCAACAAAGACTTTTAAAAGATTATGTTAATCTGATAGCAGATGAATTTCACTTGACTATTCAAAACCCTGATGTTGCTACTAATTCATTTGAACTTAAACCAGCTATTATCCAAATGGTACAAAATAATCAGTTTGGAGGGATCCTAACTTACATCTTGCTAGTTTCCTTGAAATTTGTGCTACTTTTAAATATGACGGAGTGTCTAATGATGTTGTTAGGCTTAGTCTTTTTTCTTTTTCATTAAGGGATAAGGCCAAAGTTTGGTTAAATTCATTAGCACCTGGATCTATCAGAAGTTGGCGAGAACTATTACAAAAATTTTTGGCTAAATATTTTCCACCCTCGAAAACCGCTAAGCATAGAAATGATATTACATCTTTTTGTCAGTTTGAAGGGGAATTGATATATGAAGCCTGGGAAAGATATAAAATTCTTCTTAAAAAATGTTCACACCATGCTTTACCAGATTGGTTAATAATTCAAACATTTTACAATGGATTAGCGAGACCATTTAGATCTATACCATTTAGATCTATTATAGATGCTGCTGCAGGTAGATCACTAATGTCAAAACCTTTTGATGAAGCATACTCTTTAATCGAAGAAATGACTGCTAATAATTTTCAGCTAATAATTTTCAATGGCCCTCTGGCCCTCTGAAAGGGTAAATCCTAAGAGAGTAGCTAGTATTCATGATTCTGAGACAATGTCTATTTTAACATCTCAAATTGCTGCTATTTCGAAAAAGATTTATCAAATTGGAGTGAACTATTCTCAAATACCCCCAATATTAGAGGAAAATTCACTAGGGCAAATAATTGATACTCAAAAATAATTGATCTAGGGCAAATAATTGATACTCAAACATCTTATGAAACTTTAAATGTTATAAATAATAGAAAAAACAATCCCTATTCTAATTATTATAACCCTATATGGAAAAATCACCTTAATTTTAGTTGAAATAATTATAATAATTCGGTGAATCTCTTCGAAAATTTAAACAACCAAGGAAATTTTAATTTCTGACCTTATTATCCTCTAGGATTTAACTCTAACCCTAACCCATAAGGAAAAGAATTTGACAATGGAGGAAGTAATGTTGAACATGAGAAATCAAATACAGAATCAAGGGGCTGCTATTAGAAATATTGAAAATCAATTATTGCTACTACACTCAGTGACAGACCTTCTAGAATTCTTTTGAATACTGTGGAAGTTAATCCAAAAGATCAAAATAAGGAGCAAATTAAAGTTATTCAATTACAAAGTGGAAAAGAAGTTGAAACAATGATCCAAAGAGAAACTGAAGTTGATGAAGAGAAGGAAGAAATGGAAAGTGACCAAAATGAAAATGAACAAACACAAGTTCCCTTAGAAAAATCATTACCTCTGTTTCCTCAAAGACTAAAGTATAAGAATAAAGATAAACAATTTACAAAATTTTTGAAAATCTTTAAGAAATTAATGATAAATATTCCTTTCGTTGAAGCTTTAGAGCGGATGCCAAGTTATGTGAAATTTATGAAGGATATACTAAACAAGAAAATGAAGTTTACATATGAGACCATTGCACTCAGTGAAGAGTGTAGTGCTATTATTCAGAAAAACTTTTTGAAAAATTAAAAGATCCTGGTAGTTTTACTATACCTTGTGTTATTGGTGAAAAGCTTTTTGGAAAAGCATTATGTGATTTAGGAGAGAGTATTAATCTTATTCCTCTATCGATCTTTAAACGTTTAGATTTTGGAGAGATTTCCCCTAATATTATAACTCTTCAGTTATCTGATCGATCAATGACTTATCCAAAAGGATTTATAGAAGATGTATTAGTAAAAGTGGATAAATTTATTTTCCCTGTAAACCATATAGTATTAGATATGGAGGAAGATAAAGAAATTCCTATTATTCAAGGGAGACCATTTTTTGCAACAGGGAGAGCTGTGATAGATGTGCAAAAAGGATAATTAATAATGAGGGTTAATGATCAAGAAGTAAAATTTAATATTGTAAAGGCTCTAAAATATCCTGCAATAAAAATAGACAATGAATGATTCAGGATGGAAGTAACTGATTATCTGAGTAATGAACAATTTAAGGAAGAGTTTGAAGATAAATTAAAGAAAGGAGAATTTTTTTAAAGAAGGACGAAATGATAGAAGAAGATTTTAATTATGTTCAGGACAAATTTTAAACGTTAGATTTGATAAAAAATGATAATAAAAATTTTATTCCTTCAAGTATTAAACCACTTAAACTTGAACTGAAGATATTACGATATTACCTGCACATTTAAAAACCTGCACATTTAAAATATGTATTTTTAGGAGAGTCATTTACATTGCCTCTAATTTTATCTTCTGAATTAACTAAAATTCAAGAACAAAAATTAATAGAAATGTTCAAAAGATATAAAAAAGGCTTTTGGATGGACTTTAGCAGATATTAAAAAAATTAGTCCTTCTATTTGTATGCATAGAATTATATTAGATGAACATTACGAACCTAAAGCTGATCCTCAGAGGAGATTAAACCAAATAATAAAAGAAGTTGTTAAAAAAGAAATTTTAAAATGGTTAGATTTTGGAATTATATATCATATTTGAGACAGTGCTTGGGTAAATCCAATTCACTGTGTTCCGAAGAAAGGATGAGTGACCGTTACAGAAAATGAGAAAAAGGAATTAATTTCAATAAGATAAGTTACTGGTTGGCGAATTTGTATTTACTATAGAAAATTAAATATGGCCAATCAAAAAAATCACTTTCCTTTTACCATATCACTTTCCTTTACCCTTTCTAAACCAAAAGTTGGATAGATTGGCTGGAAATAAATATTATTGCTTTTTAGATGGATATACCGAGTATTATCAAATTTCAATTGCTCCAGAAGATCAAGAGAAAACAGCATTTACAAGCCCATATGGAACATTTGCTTTTCGTGTAATGCCTTTTGGACTATGTAATGCACCTGCAACATTTCAAAGATGTATGATGTCTATTTTTAGCAATTTTATTGAACAAGGAATGGAAGTGTTTATGGATGATTTTTTTGTATTTTAAACTTCATTTGAATTATGTTTGAATAATTTAGAAAAAGTTCTGGAACGTTGTGAAAAGACTAATCTTGTATTGAACTAGGAAAAAAGTTAATTTATAGTTGCAGGAGGAATTGTGCTCGAACATAAAATTTCAGAAAATGGCATGGAAGTAGATCCTGCAAAAATACATGTTATGTCAAACTTACCTCCACCTACCATAGTAAGAGAAGTTTGGAGCTTTTTAGGACATGTTGGATTTTAAAGGAGATACATTACTTTTCAAAAATAACTAAGTAATTATGCCAACTTTAAAAAAAGATATGAAATTTGATTTTAACAAGGAATGCATAAAAGCATTTGAATTGTTGAAAGAAAAAGTAATCACTGCACCTATAATAGTTACATATGACTAGTGATTATGCTATTGGGGCTGTTTTAGGACAAAGGCACAACAAAGTTTTTAAAGTAATATATTATGCTACTAAAACTCTGAATGATGCTCAAATTAACTACGCTACTACTAAAAGAGAATTATTAGCTATTATTTTTACTTTTGATAAATTTAGACCTTACTTAATTTGAACTAAATGTACAGTGCATACAGATCATTCTGCTATTAAATACTTGATGCAAAAGAAGGATGCTAAACCAAGATTTACTAGATGGATACTTCTTTTGCAAGAGTTTAATTTTACCGTAGTTGATAGAAAGGGAAATGATAATCAAATAGCTGATCATTTATCTAGACTTGAAAGAGAAGTATTAACTAATTTTGTAAATAAAATTTTAGAAAATTTCCTTGATGAACAATTATATAGTATTGATGAAATGAATATACCTGAGTATGTTGTATAGTAAATTTTATTGTAAGTGATATCTTACCATCTGATATTAAAAATTCTCAAATAAATTTATGATTCAAAATTCTATTTTTGGGATGACCCATATTTATATAAACAATGTAAAGATCTAATTATTAGAAGATGTGTGTCATATGAGGAAACTCAATAGATAATTGAAAGATGTCATGATTTTAAATTTGAAAGACATTTTGGAACAAATAGAACTGCATATAAGATTTTCCAAGCCGGATTTTATTGGCCTACTCTTTTTAAAGATGTTAATGAATATATTAAAGCATGTGATCGATGTCAACTAGTAGGAATATATCTAGGAGAAATGAAATGTCTCTAAATTACACATTAGAAGTTAAAATTTTTTATGTGTGGGGTTTAGATTTTATGGGACCATTTATGCCTTCATTTAGAAATTTATATATATTACTTGTTGTTGATTATATGTTCAAATGGATTTTAAGAATAAGGGAATCGAAAAATTAATTAAGAAATATGATATTATGCATAGATTCTCTACTGTTTATCATCCTCAGACTAGTGGTCTAACAGAGATATCAAATCATCAAATTAAATGAATTTTAGAAAAAAAAATGTAAATTCTTATAAATTGGATTGGTTTGCTAGATTAGATAATATATTTTGGGCATACAAAACTGCTTATAAGACTCCTATAGGAATGTCCCCATATAGAATTACTTTTGGAAAAACATGTCACTTACCAGTAGAATTGTAGCATAAAGCATTTTGGGCTACTAAAGAATTTAATTTTAATCTAAAAGATGCTGGTGAGAAAAGATTATTGCAACTCAATGAACTTGAGGAGATTAGAAATGAAGCATATGATAATGCAAAAATCTATAAAGAGAAAATAAAAATATGGCATGATCAGAAGATTATTAAAAAAAAGTTTGAACCTGGGCAAGAAGTTTTATTATATATTATAAGATTGAGATCATTTCCAGGAAAACCGAAATCCAAATGGTTAGGACCATTTAAAATGATTAAAGTCTATCATTATGGAATTGTTGTTATTAAAGATCCTAACACTGTAAAGATATTTAAAGTTAATGGGCATCGATTGAAAGCATCATTTAAAGTTAATGGGCATCGATTGAAACATTATTATGAAGGGCATATACCACAATTTAAAGAAGCTTTAATGTTAAGTCTCAAATACTAATCAAATGGTACATTGGGCTGATGACGTTAAATCAAGCGTTTCATGAGAGGCAACCCATTTAAAAAATATATATCTATGTAATACTATTTTGTTTGATAAGTGTTTTATATATTAGGACATAAAAATCCTACACAATTTTGTATAATATAAATTAAGACAAATATTGGTATTGGAGGAAAATAGAAACAAAGTAAACAAAAAAAGAAAAGTCGCGATTTTGGCTACTGGCACCGACGACACCCACTAACTTGACCATAGCGCCAACAACGCCATCGAAAGCGCTGACGACAGTTTTAACGGTTTAGGATGAATTTTGGAAGACTTTGGCGGGATTTTGCTCTGTGATAACCACCAAGAGGTGTTTTTAAAGTCCTAAAAACTGCCTTGGATGACTAGAAACTCCCTATTTTTGAATTCCATGACTTCCAGTTCCAAAAATAATTTCAGGTATTGAGTTTTTAATAGAAGAAATTTTATCAGTTTTGACGCGTAGAGATTATACAACAAAGTTATTACAAAGTAGAAGAAGACGATGATTGGTGATATGTTAGTTTGATCTTTCTTTTAGTTTGTGTTTGATTGAACTTTGTTATTTTGTTGTTTGTTTTATTATATTGTTAAGACGGTTTGTTGTTAGATACTGAGACTCTATTTTATTTTAGATATTAAGTTGTGAACTGTAGAATTGTAAAACTGTTTGTTATTTGAAATTCAGTTTAGTTCTGTTGTTAGTTTTAGTATTTTGTTAAATGTATTGTAATTAACTCTTTCTTAGCAGATTTTATATGCATTCTGTGCGATTTAATGTTTTAAATCTTGTAGTTTTTCATATTAGCACCTGCAATATTTCAGAGTTATGTTTCAAAAATCAGAACCTTCAACAGGTAAGTGAACCTTCAACAGGTAAGTCTTAGGTAAGTCTTTTCTTTATGTATTTAACGTTTTCTTTCACCCTATTTTTTCAATTCTTTATGCTAAATCTTTTAAAAATTTAAGTTGGGGGTGGGGGGAGAAAAATTCCTTTTTAAAGAAAGAAACTTAATTTTATTTGTCCTCACATAGCTATATTTTCAAAATTTTTAAATTTAACATGACATTTGGTATTAGAGTTTAACTTTAGATAACTATATTTATGTTTCTAATTATATAGTAAACTTAAGTAAAATCTTTCAATAATGAAGGTTAATTTTAGAGAGTAAGATACTTCGTATAAGAGAATAAGACTATGTTTTTCTATTTTAAGTAATGAAATTTGTATTTTTGAAGTATTAAAAATCTTAAAGATTCATGCTTGAAGAAAAGAATTAAACTTTATGAAATCTTTAAGCTAATATAAATTTGTTAAGTGAAGAAATGTGAAAAGTTTTTTACTTTAAGAAGAGGATAGTGAAGTTCAAAATCATTAAAGGCTATCCAGATATAGTAATACTCATATAAAAAAAACAGAGAAAAAAAAAGAAAAGAAAATGGATTGAAAAGGATCCCGAAAAGAAAAGAAAAGAAAAAGATAATATATGGAGAAGCTTGAGGAGATGCCTAATTAAAAATTGGTTTCACTTGAATCAACTTAAAGAAGAAGACTTAACTACATTTTATAAACTTATATTTGAGTATTAACTTATTTAATAGTAAATTTTCATGAAGTTCTTTTTCATTTGAATACTCTAAGTGACTTTAATATGACAATTTGCATTTTTTCTTGAAAAGAATAGAGAATCAGAAATCTTAGACTTGACTGTTGGATATTCTTATACCTTTAATATTAACTGGAGTTATTTTGAATTTTTCTTAAGTTATGTTATTGTATTTAGTGAACTAAAATATGGAAATCTAGAAGTTAAATTCCTTACCATAAGTCAAATTTTTATGTAGTAGAGGAGTTACTTGAGAACAAGTAACATGTAAGTTTGGGGGATTTTAATACACCAAAAATATATGTATTTTTATACTCATATTTTATACTCATTTTTGTCATTTTTGGTGTTTTATACTCATTTTTGGTGATATTGCGCTCTAATGGAAGGTATTTTTATGTTTTCTTACATGTTATTGATTTTGAGGACTTAAAGCAAAAAGGAAGAAAAAATGATGGAATTTGGAGTTAAAATGGCGTTTTTGAAGAAATACTCAGCGTCGTCAGCGACGGTGCCAGAAGCAGCACCGACGGAGCATACTTATAGAACGGCTGAAGGATTTTACTCTGCGCCGATGGCGCTATTTGACAGAGAGCAGCAAAATTAAATACGGGACACAAAATTAAATACGGGACAAATTAAATACGGGACACTGGCGCCGATAGCGCCAGAATGGGCGTCGATAGTGCCAATGTTGGTTCAGACCATGTTTCCAGAAGATTCGACAAATTTGACGCTTTTTGAAGGGTTTTTGGATGCACCCATTGGAGAACTGACTCTAGGCTCTATTTGGGGCCGAAATTGATCAGAAAAGGCGCTACTTTTCACTCCTCTTCATTCTGACTTGCTCATTTTTGCCACACCTCGCCTTCATACACTTTTTCCATCTTCATTCCACCACCATTCAGGAGCCTATTAGTGATTTATCTTTAAGAGTTTAGAGTTTTGTGGTGAGATTAAGTGTGAATTCTTCTCTAAGAGTGTTGGAGAATGAGAAAAGTGAGATATTTCTTCTTCCCACATTTCCTAGGAGAGGCTACAAGAGATTTGCTTTAGAAAAGTGTTTCAGATAAGTATTGTTTATTTATTAGTGTTGCATGAACTTTCTTTTATATATGAAATTTGTGTTTTGTCGTATCATTCTCATGAAGTCTAAGTAATTTTCTTTATCTTTCCCCCAACTCTAAGATGTGGAGAAATGAAGAAATTGAAGAGATAATATCGGTGTGCCAATATTAAAATATAAAATAAATTATGATGATTTTTTAACTCCGAACTTAATTTACTTTTCGATCTGGCCAATTGAATTGTTAAAATGTGTTGTGAAACATAAGATCCGAGAAATGGAGTATGAGTTCTACAATCATGAAGGAGAATTTCATTCATGTAATTAAGTAAAAATAAAAAGGTAAATATACTTTATTGGGTATAGAATTGGAGAATCATTAGGGTGACAGACTATAATCCCGAATTCGGTCTTAGTGTTTATAAACTAAAGCGAGAGTTAGCCTTCAGGTGAAGAGAAGTGGAAGCTCTGTAGTGGGATCTAGTATCCTCCTAGCTTAGCCACAGATTTAGGAACTAAACCTGGAATTAGCCAATGATTTTCTATAACACTGTATCAGGATTGAGAATTAAAACTTCTTCTAATTGGCACAATACATATTAAAACCATATATCTCATCTCCTTTTACCAAAATCTCATTATAGTCGGAAAGATGCTTTTTCACATATAAATTCTTTAACACATAAACATAGTTTAATAGTTTAGCAGTTAGTATTTAAACTTTGTATTTAAATTTTGTTATTAGTTAAATAATTTAGTTCTGATATTATCTCAACATTCAAAATTAGTGAAAGTAATTTTTTTTTGACTTTCTGTGAATTTCCTAGTAAATTTATCATTTTAAATTTAAACCTTCCTCGTGGGATCAATATTTAGGGCTTAAATAGAAAGTATTTTATTACTTGATAACGATACGTATACTTGCGTAGAATCCCAACATTAATTGCTTAAATTTCTTAATAATAAATGTTGCATCAAGCTTTTGGCACCATTACATAGATGAGTCAAACTTATATAAATTTTACACAACTACATTTTATCGGGATCACTAGACGAGTTACCCCGAGAACTTATGGCTTGTTATTTAATTTTAAGGAAAGATGTGTTGTTGTAGATCTAGTTGCTCTCTCGAAGTTGTTCTTTTGTACATTCTTGTAGTACTACCCATGGAGTTAGCTCCAAGCTCCTCATCGAAGTGACAGCTTCAAGTTCAAGGTTTAAGGTTTTACAGTTTTTGTGATAGGTTTTTTTGTTGTTCAAGTGTTATGGGACGGTTAAAGTTGAATGGAGTGACACCGGTTAGTATCCCACAGCTTTTTCATTCCGGTAACACAAATTTTTTTTTAATTTACTTAGTCTAAATAAGTGGTTAAACTTATTTAAACTGAGGAGATCTTATTAGCAATCGTAGGTTACCTCATTCAAGAGACTCCTGTAAATTCAAAATGACATATTATGTTCTTTGTTGTTTTTGAAAGTGTATAAGTTTAAGTTTTGAAAAATTTTATCTTAAATTTGAAAATTGTTATTTTTTTTAAAAGTGTTTCAACCAAACATGCATAATACATTTAAACAGTAATAAATTGTAGAAATGAAATGACAATAAATAAATTGTAATCACGTACCTGTTATCTTCTCATTGCTCCCACTGAAACGTTAACATTCATAATCATGTATATATTGCAAAGTGAAAGTATAGGTGACTACTAAGTAGCAAAGAAGCCTTAACGATTTAAATTCAAAAGAGACCGCAATAACTTGGTGGGTCCGTAAAGGTTTTAAGGATGATTTTCTTGAACAAAACATAATAAGTTCAATAGTTCTTCAAAATAAGTTCTTCAAAATATCCAAAATTCAAAATATCCAAAAGATTATAAAAGTGTTCAGGGTATAGCCCTAAACAACTCTTAAGAATCTTTTAGACTATCTTGAGTTCATTTGAACTTATTATATTTTAGAATAGATCACCCCAAGGTTCGTTAGGTTTAAGATGTGCTCAGTTTTATATCTCAATTAACCCATGAGAGAGAGGACAAACAAGCTTGAGCTTGTAGTGTTCGAAGGGGATTACATATGGTTCATTTTTTTACTAACACTCAAGTTTCTTTGGATTGAACTTAGCTCACTACAAAGCTCAAAAGACACCAGGGGTGGATGTGCAATTTAGGAAAAGCTGTATAGAAGATTTAATTAAATGATTAACCTATGACTCAACCATTGGTTTGGGATTTTAGATTAGTGGAATATTGACTTCCTAACTTATGACCCAAACATTTAAATCATTCAAGTCAATTTCATCTTCCAATGTTTAACAATTTGAATAATTACATTTTTACCCTTCTTTTCTAAAAAAAAGGTTAATTGGTTTATACCTCTTACCCTCGTGTTTCAATCACCTTAGAATATTGCTTAGGCACAAACATTACCCTTTAAACCCTTAGCTCACCCTAAATTTTAATTAGGGGTGAAAAGGTGGAAATTATAATTTTGCCCCTAAGGCTCCTATCTTCATAAATCTTTTAAATTAATTCGCCCGGGATTGAGAATTTGCTGACCAATCTCCCATGGGTTAAGGTGCGAGAGAAGAAATCATATTTTTCTGAATTATTTCTATAATTATTTTAATCCAAAAAAAGGAATTTTCAAAGATAATTCATTTAATCAAACAAGATAAAATTTTTGTCCTTAGGAAAATTATTAGATGTTCACCTAGGTCAGAGGACCACTTGGGTTAAATTTAATATTTTAACTTTTAAAATTATTTGTTTATTTTGGTGGTTAATTAAATGAAAAATGCATTTTATTCTACAAAATAAATTTTATATTTTTCATTGATTTCTCTATATCAAGGAACTTAGAGAATTTTATTTTTAATTTTTCTGATATTTATTTTATTTTGTATAATTATTTAAGTGAAAAATTCAGAAAATATATTTTTAGGCATTTAAAAATACATAACTTTATTTTTAAAATTAGGAAAAACATTTTGATTGATCCCAAGTGGTCAGGGAACAATTAGAGGCATTTTGGTGCTTTTTTATATTTTTGTGATTTCTTAATTATTTTCAATTTTAAAAATAACTCAAAATGAACTTTTTATTTTAACACCAATTTTAGTTTTCTTGGGTGCCCCTGGTCACAAAGATCACTCCAAACCACTTTTTTACAATTTTTGTAGTTATATTTTATTTATTATAATTATTTTAGTGTAAAAAATCTTTCTAACTTGAAAAATACACTTTGATATCAAAACCATTTTAAATGGGTTTCAAATTTTTTACAGAGGCTTAGTAGGTTCTTTTACTTTAATGTGTATCATTCCTTATGATTTTTTGAATTATATTTTATTTATTTAATTTTTTATTATTTTTAATGACTTAAATTAAGAAATTGTATTTTAAAAACATTTAAACTTAAGTTTTATTTTTCTTACACTCCTCTGACCACAGTGAACCTACCAAAGCAAACCCTATATTTTTCTGATTTTTATTTTAATCTATATAATTATTTTAAGCAAAAGGGTGACTTAACTTTGGAAATTAGGGTTTACCATGTTAGAAGTGCTCTATAACTTTAGGAAAATCAAAGATCATTCCCAATCATAGAGAGAACAAACCCTCAAAATTTCATTTTATGGTGATTAATATTTAATTAGTTAATATTTAAAGAAGGTTTAGAGTATTTAATTAATTTGAAAAAAAATATATAAGTTAAATAATTTTGATTTTTTTATCACATGATTCTCCTTTGTTTTCTGAGCACAAGGTTATTTTAATTTTGTTTTTATGATTTTTCAACACCAAATTATGAATTTTTGAAGTTTTCTGAATTTAATTATATAAAAAAATAACCTATTTTTTTACTTATCCACGTCAGTCGCCACACACCCCGCCTTTACCGCTCCATCTATTCATCTGGCATGATCTGGCCCATCCTTCCAATACACGCGCAATTGGATGGCTCTTGGTCATCGTCCCCAAATGATCTAACCAGTAAACCGTTCATGTTCTAAACTTAATTTCTCCCTCGATTCTCAACTAAAACATGCAGAGTTTGTTCCTACACCATCATCTAGTTGAGAAAAACTCATCTATATGGTTACATGCTCAAGAAATTAAACTTCTCTTCACAATTAGTGAAACCGAGCCAAAAATTAGGGTTGGTGATTTATACCTTTGCTCAAGAGGTGAAACCTTAATTGGGTGCTTGTAGAAGCTTCAGTGGAGTCCAAAAAACCTCCTCGAAGTGTCACCTTCCTCTGGTATAAGGTCTAGACAGGAATTCGATCAAAGGGTGGCACGGGCTTGGTCTAGCTCTATGATGGAGGGCTCAAATGATTGGGCTTTTAATGGGGAACTTCCTCTCTTACTCTGGTGAAGCTTAAGAGTGAGTCAATTTGGGAAATTGATTGAGTTGGAGGGATGACCATGAAAAGCCCTGATTTTTGAATTTGAAATTGAGGCTAACCAATGGGAATTAGGGCAGGAAAGTGGTGGGGACTGGCTTCTCAGAGTTTCAAAGGGGTCTGGTGAAAATTTAGCAGCGTTTTGTTAGGGTTTGAGCAAACTTCTCCCATTGGTCGTGGGAGGTCCTCCATTTATAGAGGAGGCTCTGGTGGCCAATAAGGCATGTCATGGTGGCAAGGCAGCCACTTAGGTGGAGGGAAGAAAGGTTGTGATGGCCAATTGGAGTGAGCCAGCTCAGCTGAGTTGAATTGGGTTTAAGCCATTTGGGCCCTTTCGGGCATGGGATTTTCCGAAGGCTGAGGTGGCTAGCTGGCTAGGATCAGGTCAGCTCTAAGCTCAGAGAAGTCGGGGGGACTGAGTGGTTAGCTCAATTTGGTTTTAAGTAAGCTCCAAGGTGAAGAACCAAGGCAAAAATGGGGTTTAGGCTAAGTGAGCGTAGGTTGGGTTTAAAATCTTGGTCAAGTGGCTAGGCTTGGTCCAAGGTGGCAAGGGTGTGTGGACTGACCCCATGGAAGGTTTGGGTGAGGTCAAATGGTTGGCTTAGTCATGAGGCAAAGGGTTAGATATATCACGAAGAGGGAAAGTCCAAGTGAAGGAGGGAGATGGAATGGTCACCTCCTTCTACCATTTTTGGCAATTTTGACTTTATGTTTCCATGGACGACTCCATGAGATGTCATGCTATGTATGAGCCCATGGAAATGTTTCATGCGAAAGAAATTTAGGATTTTTTATGCATTTAAATGAGAAAAGTCAACATGCCCAATTTTGGACAAAACCTCCGGTGTATGCATGGTATGGTTGTCATGATGCCCATGATGAACCCTTAAATTAAAAGAGGATTATGAGAAAGGGATTTTATGTCATGTGGGCTTAATTTGAGCCTTTTAAAATCAATGTCATGAGCTTTGAAAATGCATATAGTTGATTTTGGCTACGTTCCCTTAGGAACTTATAATGGAAAGATAATTGATTTTGGCTACGTTTTTATTGTCTATAGTGATCACATAACTAACAACAAATCTGTAAATTTCAATTCCCATGACAATCCTAAAATCATACGAAAACCTGATGATCTCGTCGATATGGCTAAGGAAAATCTTCACAACGTGGACTACGATAGCTCAGATAGTAAAACACCTATCCTCAAATTCCAAGGAATGCTAATTGCAATCGAGTTGGAACTATCAAATAAGGAGACAGTGTTAGGAGAGCCAGTCGTCACTCCAAAAGATGAATCTTTGGGTCCGATTCAAGGGACAGAACAAATAACAGAGGTAAAAATTTGGAGTGAGAAAGTCTTGCCTTCGAGAATGGTTCCAAAAGACAAAGGGAACAAATAGTTGTTCAAGAAGAGTCAACTCCATTGGTGGAAGAAATGTCAACATGGGAAGATCACTAAAGAATAAGTGACAAAATAGAATATAAATATTATATTATCTTCGAAAGTTGCCAGCCAAACTGAATATCTATGACGCTCTGATCATATCAAAGAAAATAAGAGAAGCTCTAGTCATGGCCTTGTTTCATCTAGATATTTGCTTAGCTCAATTGGCTAGTAGCTCCTTAGACGAGGTTTGTTCATTGAAGGAGCATTTCGGTGTCACTTTCACGAATGATGACTTGTTACTTGGCACAACTGATCATAACCAACCACTCTGCATTTAAGTTAAGATTGACATATTTACACTTTTCAGGGTGTTAGTTGATCAAGGGGCGTCAATTAATATAATGAATCTATGGAAGTTAGCCTACTTGGACATCAACGCTCACAAGCTCTCAACCAACAAAAAGATGTTAAAAGGATTTAACCAAAAATGGGAGAGAGCTCTCAGATCGATAATACTATTGATGAGAATTGGTGATCTAGTAACAACTGCAAAAATCCACATCATCAACTCAGAAACTTCGTTCAATGCCTTACTTGGTCCACCCTAGATTCATGAATACAAGATGGTATTGTCGTCTCTACACCAGTGTATAAAGTATTATGAAGGAGGACAAGAGCATTGCATCAAAGGAGATCTACGACCATTTTTTCATAAAATTGGTATTCACGAAGAGGCAGCTTACTACGCTCCCCCGAAGAAAACAGTTTTCTCAAGAGACGTCGTGCCAGAAGAGATTAAAGATACGAAAGAATTGCAAAAACGGGACCAATCGGCTCCGATTTAATGGTCTTTTACCATCGCTTTGCAATAAGACGACAGAAACTCTTTTAGCCCTCACATCTGAGATCAAAGTTGAGGATGAGGGCGAGGAAGAGTTAACAAGACTATTGAATGGAAGGATCCAATCATTAAAATCGACCAGGAGGACAGCTCTGAGGAGGAAAGGACAAATAAGAATGCAATGACAGTATGTCAAAAGAAGCCTCAACTAGAGATCTCTTTGGACGAAGAAAAGGAAGATGAATACAAATCGATGTATGAATAAATCAACCACTATGTACAAACTACGATCTTAACCCCGATTCATTCTCATAAAATCAAGTGTTTGGAGGTCAAGGAGGTACAAAGTGCAGGCATGAAACCAATAAAAGTTTATCATGGTTCTTCTTCTTCTAATTCTGAAATCAATGTAAAATTAGAAGAGAAAACTTCAAATGAATTAATGGAATTACATTTTAGCTACTACTCTCCATATGTTCAAAAGCTTATTCGGCATGGTTTAGTGTCCGCTCAGTTATCGAAAGAAAGGTTACACCTCTTCGAGCAAATATGGAACACTAAAAATCAGAATGTTAACTTGAAAGAAGGTGTTGAATTCAACACAGTAAGGCCAACCGATGATATGAAATTTTGCTTGGTTGTTACTAGTGAAGCAGAAGAAGAGTGTCTTAAAGCAGATGAAAACTTAGAAGAATCTTACATAGAGGATTCTCCGCCATAATTTGAAAAAGAGATCAAGTCAACAGTTGATGAATTAAGGGAATCAACCTGGGGACTGAAGATGACCCTAGACCCACTTTCATCAGCTCATTATTAGACAATGAAGAATCTTAAAAACTAATTAATTTATCGTCAGAGTTCAGGGATTTCTTTGCGTGGAGCTACAACAAAATGCAAGGATTTTCTCCTGAGATTGCAGTTCACAGACTGTGAGTGGATCAGAATATGGCCTCAGTCAAACAGGCTCCGAGAAGGATGTGCCTCAAATTAGAGCAACAAGTCATCATCGAGATTAAAAAGTTGATAGAGGCTAACTTTGTAAGAGAGGAGCAATATCCAGCATGGTTAGCCGACATAGTACCAGTTAGGAAGAAGAATGTCTAAATTCATATTTGTGTCTATTTCAGAGACCTGAACAAAGCATGCTTGAAGGACGAGTTCCCGTTGTAAATTTTTCTTTTATGGATGGATAATTCGGATACAACTAGATCAAGATGGCACCAGAAGATGCGACACTTACAGCTTTTCAGAACGCCGATCGGGATCTATTGCTACACAATGATGTTGTATGGGTTGAAGAGCACCGGAGCAACCAATCAGAGAACCATGATTAGAATTTTTTATGATCTCATCCACAGCCAAGTAGAGTGCTACGTGGATGATTTAGTTATCAAAAGTAAACAACGAGAAGATCACATGTATGATTTGAGGATTGTCTTCGAACGATTACAATAATTTAATCTTAAAATGAACCCCTTAAAGTGCGTCTTTGGTGTCACCTATAAGAAATATTTAAGATTTATTTTCCATCATCGTGGGATTGTAATCGATCTTGAGAAGATTAAGCTATCTTAGAAATGTCACCACCTAAAACCTTGAAATAACAACGATCCTTTCAAGGGAAATTGACATATCTAAGAGCACCTGAGAGAAGATTAAAACTATCTTAGAAATCTCAACTCCTAAAAGCTTGAAACAACTACAATCCTTCAAAGGAAATTGGCATACTTAAGAGCACCTCTGATTACCTCTACCATCTATTCCTTGAGCTTATTGATCTGTTAAATCACAAACTCATGGGTACAAGTCCTGTTGTCGATTATTTCCCAAGAACGAGTTTCTTCTCTTTGAGTAACTCATCATTTTGTTTGCGAGATAATTTTACGCTCACCGTACATTTTAGGGTGTTGAAACCATATTTTTTCTTGAATTACACCTAATAATAGAGCGTAAGTAAAAATGGCAGCAATGACAAACTCCCAGAAAACATAGACTCTAAGAGAGTTAAATTAGTAATTTTTTAGTGCTCCAATTTCCCAAAAGTCTCATTTTGCACGTTATTGTTCTCATATTTATAATAAATAGAAGTTGCATTGTGAAATATCAATAATGCCCTTAAGATTCTTTATTGTCAGTTGGTCACCGCAACTGTCAAGATCGTCGTTACTTTTATGAATCCTACCTTATCAAAGCGTTGTTTCACTCGCTCCTATGATGGTGAGTCATCTATTTATTTATTCGATCAACCTCTTCGGCTCAGTCGGCCGGATGATTTGCTCTGTCGGCTGAGGGCTCTTTTGCTTGTTGTGATTGATTCTTTGACATTTATTCTGTCGAGGACCATCAGATCTGATTCTAAATATTTTTATCATACACATAAAAAATAACTATTTTGTCTGACACTTAAGGTCTATTTGAGACAACTTTCTGCTTATTTGTGATTCAAACTGCCACAATAGTTCTATTTTAGGCAACCGTTTTCTTGATAATTTCTAAAATTTGTGATCGGAAACTACTTTTTTTAACATAACCCTATTAAAATACAATAATTGTAAGAAAGATGTTAATTTTTTTAATATATATATATATATATATAAACACACACACACACACACAATACTTTTAAAAAATTAACAATAATGATATTTTTTCTACGTTATAAAAATTTGACTTTTATAAATATAAAAAAAATTAAAGTAATAAATATGCAAATTCGAAGAATCGAGTGGGTGAGTGGGAAAATGACCCTTCTAAGAAAAATGAATCCGAAATGATCATGGATGCATGACGATAGCAAATGACATCAAGCAAATGACGCAGTACTCCAAACCCCACCCTTCAATTTCCACGCGTTCCTCTTTTCCAAGCAGCTTCCTTTGTCTCCCTTAAATTTATTCCACATCCACACACCACATTCTCCCTCACCAATAAAATCCAAATCACCAAAGCCGCCTTCTCCAGCCTCCAAGGAAAGAACTGAAACAGTGCTAATAAGGAATGGGCTCTCAAGAGGAGGAGATCCTTTCGCCGCCGAGCTGGAAGGACTCGGCCATGAAAGAGCTGGCCCAGGGGCGGGATTCCCTCGTCAAGCTTGCTTCTCTGCTTCAAATTGGTTCGTCGGAGAATAATCGGCCGGAGAATGCGACGGCGACGGCCGGTATTCTTATTGAAGAGGCGATAAGCGCAATTTATAGAGCAATGAGTGCGGTGGAATCTGCAGGGGAGAAGATGGAGGTAAATCTAGCGGTTGATTCTTCCAGTGCTACGAGTAAGGATGTAGGAGGAAAGAGGAAGACGCAGACTTCAAGGAAAGCAGGTTACAGAAGAAGGTAATTGAACGTATCGGCCATCCCCTTCTGATTTTTTTTTTTCTTTTTTTTTTGGATATATTTGAGGAAATAGATTTTTTAATTTTTTTCTTGAGCCGAAGAGTTTTTAAAATTCATTTCATATTAAGAAAATTGATTAGCAATTTTTTTTTAAATTTAGATTTCTAATTATATTTCCAATTGAACTTAGTGGGTTTACCCTAGGAGCTTAAGTCTGGTTGAACTATTGGCCTTATTGTTTTGAACAATACCTTTAATTTTTTTGGGGAGTTTTTTTGCCCTGCTTTGATACTTAGCATAGCCTTTGTTTCTATTTTTCAAGCATTAATTGAGCGATTGTATTATTATAAGAATTTCCCTTTTTTTTATTTCTTTTGGCTTGCAGAAGTAGCCCATATTTATGGAGAAGGATTACTTCAAACAAGATTGATGATGGGCATACATGGAGAAAATATGGGCAAAAGGATATCTTCAGTGCCAAATACCCAAGGTAAATATACTGGCATGAATGTAAAAATTGAAGTGTATGTGTTAAAAATGTAAATACATAAGAATTAAGTGGCATGAATGTAAATCTTCCATTTTAATTGCGTGGAATCAAACGATGAAATTTAACAAATTTTACTCCCAAAAATAGACAATAAATACCTTAAATTATCTTTCATTCAATACTTGCAACTCCAGCAAAATGAATCATTTAGCAAATCCATATGCGCTCGCAGAAGCTATTTCAGGTGCACGCACAAGTTCGATCAAGGTTGCAAGGCCTCCAAGCAGGTGCAGAGATCGGAGGACGACGACTCCTTGTTCGTCATCACCTACTTCGGCGACCACACATGCGTCGACCCGAGCAAGGCCATGATTCCTCCTTCCAGAGAGCTCTGCGTCATTAGCTTCGAATCCAGCAACGGAGAAAATGTGGAAAAAGGGACTCCGTTTTCTTTCCCATCGCTCAATCAAGAAGGCGAGGAAGAAGTTATCAGCAATCTCACCTCCGCCGATTCGGCTTCGGACTACTTTGTTTCGCCTGAGAATGAGCTGGAACAATCGGCGCTGGAGCAAAATGGATTACCAGCAGCGCTGTACTCATCCTTCATGAGTTACGGCACGGACTTTATGGACGATGAGAATTTTTTGAATTTTGATCATACAGATATGTTTTAAGTTTTGCTAATGTGTATAGATAGTAGAGACGGGTTTTAGCATCCTGTTTTATGTCTGGGTTAGGCTTTGAAGTTACATTTTGATAAATCTTCACAGTGATTTCTGTAAAGTATTAGTTTATAGCTAATGTTAAGTTTCAGAGTTTTGTGATTGTCAGGATGAGTTGTAAGATCCTGCTTACCTATCAAAATAAAACATCTTTCGTGGCAGACAACAAATTTGGGATACTTTGGCATGCAATAAGGGGTTGAACAGCTAAAAATCTTGTATTATTCCCGTAAAGTTAAAATATCACATTAAATAAACTCATTGAAGTACTTGCTTTAATAACCTTTTAAACATTCTTAGAAACTATGGGGACGTTGATGTGATAATTCATGATGAAATAGAGCTTGCAATGGTGAGGTGATTCAGTTCATGTTTAAAAAGAGAGCTTTATTATCAACATTAACAGTGAAATTCTATCATCTGCAAAAAATTTACAGGAAAAGAATGGCCATGCATCTGCATGTTGTCCCAAAACGCCTATTAGGCTTCACGCAAGTTCAAGATCATGGCAATTATTTTCTCGAGTTTTCAGTGTTTCTTTTAAAAAAAAAAGAAAGAAAGAAAGAAAGAAAGAAAACTTCCTCGGCCGAATTTGCTTTAAACTTCTTCAACCTGAAATTGAACAAAGCATCAGGCAACCAAAAGAAACAAAGCTCTCTCAGGCATTGGGTGGGCTATGAAGTTATAGGAATATGCTGCTGGTCAGATCATCAATATTAAAAACAATGCAAATTATTGAATGAAAATGATATGATATTATTAGATAATTAGCTTTTGTATTAGGTTAACAAAATAAGTTAATTAGTTAGAAATTAGTATTATTAATTTAATCATCTTGTACATTATAAAATAGCTCCAGTTAGAGACATTGAAGGAGATGGAAAAATGAGACAAGCTTCTCCTCATTCTAATGATATGATATTATTAGATAATTCAGTTTATATTAGATTAATAAGATAAATTAATTAGTTAGAAATTAATATTAATGATTTAATTAATCTTGTGTATCTAAAAATAGCTCTAGTTGGAGATATTGAAGGGAATGGAAAAATGAGGAGCTTTTTCCTATTCTTTGTTTCTTTTCTTCTCCCCTTCATACAAGTTACTAGAGTTATGGTATTCTCAAATTGCATCTATCTGTGTCTGTTGTTTTTTATTTTTTCTTTTCTTGTATTTTGAAGTTGTAGACGCCCTCAAATTACCGTTTATCAAGATTCTAAAAATGAAATTATATCATTGGTGCTTTCATTCTTTCTCCTTATCGCAAAGCACCTCAGCTTCGCAAGATCTAGGCATCAATCCATCCAAGATCCTTCTCGCACCAATCCATCCAAGATTCTATTCGCAACAAAAAACACAATTCTTGATACATCTCAACAATCTCCAATCCATAAAGTGTGTTTCAACATCTCCTTCCCAAAACTTCTCCTTCCTACAAATCTCCAATTTGCAAGATGCATCACAATGACTCCTACACGTGGATTTTGCCATGGAAGGAAAAATATCCGACTGTCTTCCTCAACCAAGAAATCAAACCAAGAAGCACATACTTGCCAAAAAATTCAACCTTGGAGAGCAGTTTCTTCTCTTTCTGCATGCCGGTTTCTCACACCAATCTGGTAATCAAAAGCTGGAGCTTTGAAATATCCAGGTTTATAGTTCTTATAGTTTGAAAATCATAAAAATAATGACATCCTTCTTGGGGTCTACACAGCCGTGCTTGCCATTATATCAATATTTTTTTTTGTCTGGTCATATTTTAGAAAATAGTTCACAAAAAAGGAAAAAACCTCCGAAATCACACTTCCAAAACCTCCTGTTTCTACTCAGAATTCTTCCATCTCAAACGCATTAGTAGGATTTCATAGGTTCACTTACCGTGAAGTTAACGCTGCCTCATACATTGCAATCAATCAGAACTACTTGGCAGAGGACGATATGCTCCAGTCTATAAATCCATCTTGCACGTATCAGTCTATATGCACTGAAGAAATTCGATCAGAGTGCTTGACGCAAGTTCATCTCCGGAGGATCCTCTCAGTTCAATCTTCGCCTTTTTTCATCATCATCCACCTTCCCATTCTTATCTACAACTTGCTCAACCATGGGGACAAAGTCATTTTGAAGGAATGGAAAATGGTATGATATTATTAGATAATTAGTTCTTGTATTAGATAAATAAGAGAAGCCAATTAGTTAGAAATTACTATTAATGATTTAATTATAATTGTATATTGTCAGGATTCGATCCGGAGCTTAGAATTAACCAATGTGGGAATAAAGGATCAAATTGTGAGAATTAAATTTTCTATTTTAATTTTTTATAACTAACATTTTAATAAATGAAATAGCTGTTGTATAAAAACATATATTAAAGTTGTACAATTGAATTTATCTAATTATTGGTTGCTCGTGTCTTCTATAAACATTTCTTCTTCTATCGCTTATCTTTTATATCACTTAATTAAACTTGAAATGTTAGTTTAAAATAGCAGTGAGCTAATTATAGTCATTAAATATTCATACTCATAAACTATAGCAACACAATGTCAAAAAAGATAATTGGTATGGCAATTAAATTTTAAGTAAATCAATCTAAGAGCATGTGAAATATTTTACTATCTAATATGATCATTCAATATAATTTTAACAATCACTATATCTTACAATATCGTTCACATATCAATATATTTTTAATATATATACAACCGTTAGTAAAGCATCATCTAAAGTTATATCATTTAATATATTTTCATATCAATATCCTTTTTCATGTACGTGCACATGTACCTTAGCGTTCTTCCGCTAGTACTATAAAAGAGTGACTCTATCATAGCCAAGAAGGCACAAGCAAGAATACTATGAAAATCACTATCTAATAATATTTATTTCATTCTCATTAGCTTAACAACCAATATATTTGTATAACATTCAATAATTATGAAAAAAAATTAATTATACATCTTCCTACAATATGAACAAAAATTCAATAGAAATCAAGAGTTTGCTGTGATTTCAATATAATTAGTGACAGTAAATGCACTTGGTCTTGAAGAAGTAGAAAGATTGCTATAGCACAAGAACGTGAGTCTCACGTAGCTTTCAGGTGATTTTTACTTACTTTAAAGTTCTAAACTCTCTTCTACAATAAAATACCTATCATCAATTATAAAGTATTGTTATTGTTAAATTAACTAAATGATTTGTCATTATTTATAATTGAAATATTTAATTTACAACATTTTATGAAATTTGATACTAATATAAATCTATTTAAATCCATCACTTATTCAATGTAGTATTATTAAATTATCACTACAATAATTTAGTATTTAGTTGTTAAGGATGTACAGTTTATTTTATTATCAAAATATGACATTAATTTATTTAAAAGTAAAATAACTCTTAATTTAGGTTTTACCTAAATAAATTCTTCTTGCTAGTACTTCTGCCTCACGCACATAAATGAGCCCAAGGTCCTTGCTGGTTTTCATAACCTAAATTAACAAAATTTCATATTAACTTTATCTTAAGTGTTTAATCAACATAAATTAGATGCATAATGGAAATTTTATCTCAATTCTTCTTATTGCAAGGTCAACAATTCCTTTAGGATCCTTTTTGACCCCTCATTTATTGTTGTTGATTCTTTCTCCCTACTTTAAAATTTTGATTAACAAAACAAAATCCATATAAATTCTTTAAATGCAATTCCATTAATATAAATAAAAATCTAAATAACATTAAACCCTAACATTTATCTTAACTATCCTGATATCTTTCACAAATAATAACGTCCATCTTCCCCCAAATTTGAGACTTTGTAGCTTCGATCCTGATTTCAAGTGTACTTAAATTTAACATTTAAAAAATAAATTATATATATATATAGATTTTTAATTAAAAAACTTAATTGAAAGATTAAATCATACCCCATTAACTCCTTAATATATCGGTCAAGCACTCTTACACACACACAGAGCACCTCTTCCTCTGTTAAGGCTCGGTTGAGCGAGATAGGCTTCACACGGCAGGGAAAAACTGCAATAACCTCCCTCCTCCTTAGGCTTCTTCTCCTCCTTCGTCTTCTTAGTGTGTGTAATTGCTCGAGCAGAAAGTTCAATACTCCAGATAGCGCCTATGCACCCACTAGTATGGCGAAGTACAAACTTGCATGCGTCTATCTTCCTGCCTTGATATGCGTCAATCGGCTCCCCATGTAATCCTTTCACGATCGGAGTCGGCGTCTGCTACGAATTCTCTAGATCTCGCCTCCGTCTCACATTGATTTATAGAATGAACTCACCCCCTGAGTTCCCGACTCCTCGCTTCATCTCCCTCTCATTGACTCCCTCGAGGAGATGACACAATGCGTTAAAATCTTCCCCACTTATAAAAATTGTCCTCAAAATTTATAAGCAGACCACAAGTCATCTCTCATTAAGCAGGTCAACATTAACTATTCATATATTTTATGATGAAAACTAAGCCATTCATTAAGATGAAAAGTAATCACTGTAAAGTAAATACCTGATACAATGCGGCTCAACTAGACTCTTAGCAACAAAATCAAGATAACAATATATGTAAAATAACACAGTTACTGAAGCAAGAATATATGCTAGGAAAACACACATATGTAAGAAAAATTCAAACTCATCAGACCTTATCACCATCAGGAGGAGTAGATTTTTCAGGCTCACTATGAGTAAGAGAATAAACACGAAGTCAAACAGGTTGTCTTGGTTGAACTTAGGTAGGAGCTACAACAACAACAATAGACTTTTATCTCACTAAGTGGGTCGGCTACATGAATCCTTTTTCTCCATCCTGTCTGATTGAGTGTCATATTTTTATCTAATTCTAATAAATTATGATCATTTTTATACAATAAGCCCAAGTCTTTATAGGACTACCTCTGCCTTTCTTAACATAAGTCGAATCTAAAACATCTACTCTCCTAATCAGATCATCAGATGGTCGACGTTTAATGTGACCAAACCATCTACGACGACTCTGTCTAATTTTGTCTGTCACTAGAGCTACACCAACCCTGTCACGGATATATTCATCTCACATTTTGTCTCTACGTGAAAAGCTACTCATCCACCTAATCATTCTCATCTTGGCAACACTTAACTTAGTTTTATGCTTCTCTTTTAAAGGCTAAAATTCAGTGTCATAGAGCATTGCCAGTCTCATCACCATCCTATAAAATTTTCCTTTCAATCTAAGTGGTACATTTCTATCACACAAAAGGCCCGAAGCAGTCCTCCACTTCAACCAACTAACTTGATAACTTGAATTCTACTACCATCTATATCACCATCACTTTGAACAATAGACCTGAGATATCTGAAGTGTTTACACCTTTTAATAATTTGATCACTCATAGTTACAATTCTGTCATTAGAGCTACTAATACTAAAATTACATTCCATGTATTTAGCTTTAATTCTAATCAAACGAAAACCTTTACACTCCAAAACAGACCTCCATAATTCAAGTTTTTTTTCCTAAGCTCTTTCTCTAGCCTTATAAACAAGAAGGATATCATCAGTGAATAGCATACACCAAGGCATTAAGAGCATTCATGCATTCATAACTAAAGAAAAAAGATATCGGCTTAAAATCGATCCCTGATGTAATCGACTAGAAATAGGCATACTCTTCCTCTTGTACGTCTCTTTACGCTTCTGAGTAAGCTGATAATCGGTCTCCACTTTTCGAGCTCATTCTACTAAAACTGAGTATTCATCTATCTCAAGACACCAACGGCTGTCTGATTGATTCCTTTAATCTCGAAATAAATGTGTAGCTCTTTTCTTCTATAGTAACGATTAACTATGGCGCATACCTCAACACTGCAGTGAATTCTGCTACATACTGCATGACTGTCTTCTCTCCTTCTATCATCGAATAAATTTGTCCTGCATTTGTCTTCAAGCAGATAGGGGTACAAACCACTCTTTGAATAGCTCCACGAATTTCTCCTAACTCACCATCATGTTAGGTATGTCTCTTATTCCGTTCTAACGCTGCCAGCGCCACCACATTTCAGCTTCTCCATCCAGCACAAATGTGGCTAATGATGCTCTTGTTTCATCCAAATAAGTCATATTATCTAATATCTTCTTAATTCACATTAGTCAATTCTTTGTTTAAATCAAATCTTCAGTTCCCTTAAATAATGGTGAACGCAAATTTTGAAATATCTTTAATTAGTTATCCACAACAATCATCTTATTCTCAGTAATCTGTGATCTAGAGTCCTGAATCAATTGTGTCATCGCCATCATCATCTGGATTAGGACATTCATGTTCACATTTATAATAGGTTGTACTTCATCATTTTTTATTGAACTCCCTTCTTCTAACATTCGGGTATATCTCTTTCCTGAATTATTAGTTTGAGTTGACTTAAATTTTTTATTTTACTATTATTTAAAATTTTCTTATAATTATCTTATTGGCTCTTTCATCAATATTGCATTAATTTTAAAACTTAGCTCTGATACCACTTTTGTCACGGCCCGACGCCCGTCTTGGTTAATTCCAAACTACGTGTCAAGTAGTGACAAAAGTGGTCAGATAGTCATACACTGGGAATTAAATTTTTCTATTTTTATTTTCTATAACTAAAATTTTAAAAAATGAAAAAGCCACTACATGAAAATAAATATTAAATTACAATTAAATTTACCTAATTATTGGTTGTCTACATCTTTCACAAACATTTTCTCTTTTATCACTCATCTTTTATATCAGATAATTAAATATGAAATGTTAGCTTAAAATAATAGTGAGCTAACTATAGTCTGTTAATATTTGTACTCCTAACTATAGTATCAAAATGACAAATAAGAAAATATGTATGACAATTAAACTTTATGTAAGTCAATCAAAAACATATGAAGGATTGTACTATCTAATACGATCATTCAAATTAATTTTAAACAATCATGTCTTACTATATCATTTACATATCAATATCTTGTTAATACCTATGCAACCGTTACTGGAGACCATCTATAATTGTATCATTTAAGGTACCTTAATATCAATATCATTTTTTTTATGTGCATGAGTATATTAGTATTCCCCTACTAGTACCATAAAAAAGTGACTTCATCATCTGATAATGATTATTTCATTCTCATTTGTAATATATTTGTATAAAATTAAATAATTATGAAAAAAATACTAAGTACACATCATTCCTACAATATGAATAAAAATTCAATAGAATAATCAATCGTGAGTTTGCAATGATTCAAATATAACCAGTGACAGTGACAGTTAATTCATTTGGTTTATAATAAGCAAAAATGTTACAATAGCATAAAAACATAAGCTCGCACCTTGCTTTCAGATGATTTTTACTTGCTTTAAAGTTCTAATATTTTTTCTACAATAGAATATCTATCATTAATTATAAAGTATTATTATTAGTAAATTAACTAAATGATTTATCATTATTTATAATTAAAATAAATAATTTACAAATGAAATTTGATACAAATATAAATATATTTAAATCCAACACTTAATTTATGTAGTATTATTAACGTATCACCATAATTTAATATCTTTATTTGACATAATTTATTATTTAATTATTAGAGATAAATAGTTTATCTTATGATCAAAATTTGATATTCATTTATTTAAAAGTAAAATAACTCTTAATTTGCGGTTTACCTGAATAAATTCTTATTATTAGCACTTCTCCCTTACTCACATAAATGAGCCCAAAGTCTTTCTTGCTAGACTTCCTAACATAAATAAACATAATTTCAGGTTAACATTATCTTAAGAGTTGAATCAACATATATTAAATGCATAATTAAAACTCTACCTCAAATCCTCTTATTGTAAAGTCGACAATTCCTTCAGGATCCTCTTTTAACCTCTCATTTATGATTGTTAATTCTTCTTTCCTGCTTTACTGTTTTGATTAACAAAATAAAATCCATTTAAATTCTTTAAATGCAATTCCATTATTATAATTAAAAACCTAAATAACATTAAACCCTAACATTTATCTCAACTATCTTGGTTATCTTTCACAAATGTTAACTTCTATCATCCCCCAAATTTTAGACTTAATAGCTTCAATCCTGATTTCTAATGCATTTAAATTTAAATTAAATAATTTAATTGAAAAATTAACTGTTACCCCCTTGATATATCGGTTGAGCACCCTTACGCACGCACAGAGCTCCTCTTCCTCTGCTAAGGCTTGGTCGAGCAAGATAGGCTTCACACTATAGGTAAAAACCATAATAACCTCTCTCCTTCTTCGGCTTCTTCTCCTCCGGCTCCTTAGTATGCAGGATCATCCAAGCAGCAAGTTCGACGCTCCCACTATCGTCTTCTTCTTTCGACGCACCATCTAGTATGGCGAAGCACAAGCTTGCACGCGTTGTTTATGTTACTGCCTTCATATGGCTCCCCTAGTAAGCTGTTTACGGTTGAAGTTGACGTCTGCTACGAATTCTCTCGATCTCACCTCCGTCTCGTACAGATTTATAGAACGAACTCACCTCTTTCGTCCCCGGCCCCTCGCTTCATCTCCCTCCATTCAACTCTCTTGAGGAGATGAAACGAGGTGTTTCACAATTAAAGAGGATGGGGAGATCTGTCTTTTTTCTTCTCCCCCTCCTCTTAATTTGTAGAGATGTCGGCATCCTTGGTTTGCCATCTATATGCGTTTTTCTTCTCTATTTCTTCCCCATCTATTTTCTGAAGTTGAAATCTTCCTCCAACAAACAAAACTAAGAACCTGGACTAAGCTGCAATGTTTAAATACAACAAGGAATTGTAGTTGATCAACAAGAAATATGTAACTACCATGATTTCAGATAACTGCCAGTTTGGTACCATAATAAATGCAACTATCTAACTTCCAAATGGTCTGGTAATTAAATTTCCACGTCTCATCTCAAAAAGAAATATGATGGACACCCTTAAACTATTATAACAGATACTTAACTATTCAATATTTTCAAATAGCACAGATGTATTTTATGTGGAATCCAAGAATTATTTTTCAAATTAAACCAATCAAATATCTGGCATGTGCACGAGAGTATTTGCGACCAATCATCCTAGTTTCTTAATAACACCAAATAGAGACTAGAAAGAGGTCTAGCATCCCTTCAGAAATATCTCTCACAGAAAAGATAATTTTTCAAATTAATAGAATTAAAAGAATAAACAGATGATGAATTAAATTTTTAGGATAGTGTCATAAATGTTGTGAAAAAATGACGGCAATAAAGGAAAAAATCGGATCGAGAAAAATCGTAAAACAAAAAACAGTGAAACACAGATGTACGTGGTTTGGCAAATTGTCTACGTAGCTGTAGAGGATTTTATTAGCTTGAGGAATTACACCCAACCCTGTCGAGATCGGTTGCCCACAACGTCATCAAAGAGAGGACTACTGCAGATCTCATGGCGGCTTTATCAGATCTGTATGAAAAGTCATAGACGAATAACAAGGTGCACCTGATGAAAAGGTTATTTAACTTGAAGATAGTGGAAGGTGTGTCTGTTGTTCATCACCTGAATGATTTTAACACTATCACAAATCAGTTGTCGTCTGTTGAAATTGATTTTGAGGATAAGATACGTGCGTTGATATTGTTGGCTTCATTGTCAAATAGCTGGGAAGCCATAAGGATGGCAATTAGCGGTTCTGCAGGTAAATCTAAGCTGAAATATGATGATACTCGTCATTTGATTTTGGTTGAGGAAGTGCACAGGAAGGATTTTGGCGAGACCTCGTGTTTAAGTTCGGCGCTAAATGTTGATTCCAGATGGAGATCACATGACAGGAACTCAAACAGAGGAAGATCAAAATCAGTCTGATCAGCAAACAACCTGTTGGAATTGTGGCAAGGCTGGCCACATAAAAGGAACTGCATGAATCATAAGAAGAAAGAGAATGATTGCGTTAATCTTGTAACTGAAGAAATACAGGATGTGCTATTGCTGGCAGTTCACAGTTCTGTTGATGACTGGATACTGGATTCAAGGGCTTCCTTCAATAAATCTTCCCGCCGGGAGTTAATGCGAAATTAGGTTGCAGATAACTTTGAGAAAGTATATATGGCTGATAGAAAAGCTTTGAACGTGGTGAGGATGGGAGACGTTAATATTGCACTCCCTAACAAGAGCAAATAGACTTTGCAAAAAATCAGGCACATTCCTGAGTTGAAGAAAAACCTGATCTCTATTGGACAGCTCAATAAGAGTGGTCATTCGGTAGTGTTCTCAGATAGCACCTAGAATGTTATCAAAGATGTATTAGTACTGGCTCGGGGTAAAAAAACTGACACACTATATATGACTACAGGTTTACTCAGACGTGGACACATGAGTCAGAGGTGCATTATGGGGAAGCAGAAGAACGTCAATTTCTTGAAAAGTGGTAGAGCGCTAAAGGCAGAAAAACCGGATCTTGTAAAGATAAATGGTGGAGAACCACATAGCTATAAAGAAATCTTGCAAGATGAGAATTCGAGCAAGTGAGAGCTGATGAAGGAGGAGGAGACGAATTCCCTGCCAAGGAATCGGACTTGGGAGCTAACAGAACTTCCACCAGAAAAGAAGGCATTGCCAACAACTGGGTGTACCGGGTAAAGACTGCGTTTGATGGCAGTAACAGGTACAAAACTGGACTTGTTGAAAAGGGTTTTCAACAGGGGCAGGATATTGCTCATGCAGTGGGAGTTATAAGAAGATACAGGAGTAACCCAGCAAAGAGCTTGGTGGTACAAGACTACGTTGACGGTGATAGGTCAACTGAGGGTGTTACTCGTGAGAAGCTGAAGTTGTGCTCGACTTCAGCTAGTCTTCTAGCACGAAGACATGGGCTTTGAGTTGCAGAGGTGGGGGATATCATGTTTGAGGAAAATGTCAGTACAGCTAATACATAATGCAACCAGTGTCCCAGTCTCCAAGTGGGAGAATTGTTGGGTAATGTGGAGACCCGGTCCACTGCAATTTAATTAGCTTCCTAATTAAGAATCTCACTTGCTCACTATCTTCCCACCTACCTGTCACGGACTAACTTTCCTCGAGTTATCCGTGCGGCTTTAGCGCTCTTTCTTAGCACTAAATCAGCCTAACCTTCCCAACTAACACCTCCAACTCACTCTCTTGAAAGTAGAATAGAAAGAAGAGTTAAAGAAGATAAAACTTCACTAATAAAGAGAGATTACAAAGATTGAAAGTTTAAAACCTTGGATGCCTTAGAATGAGGGAAGTAACATTTATTTATAGCTCCCTCCATGGCTTTGGCCTTACATATTGTCAATGTGAGACTATTCTCCAAGGAGAACATTACAATATAATATTCTAGCTTCTAGATAGTTCTACACTATTCTTATTTACATACATATTCTAGATTCTTCTAGGTTGTTCGTTAGGCCTCCATCTT
Organism: Phalaenopsis equestris; assembly: GCF_001263595.1. Classification (NCBI taxonomy): domain Eukaryota; kingdom Viridiplantae; phylum Streptophyta; class Magnoliopsida; order Asparagales; family Orchidaceae; genus Phalaenopsis; species Phalaenopsis equestris. Next base: position 528,957 of record NW_018164866.1, on the reverse strand, counting down.
CTAGAATACTCCATCATGTCATAATATTGGCGGGGCTGTCGGCGCTTAAAAGGGGGAAAAGAGAGTTTTTTTAAGAGTTTGGGGGTCGCCCGTAAGAAGCTGTCGGTCGCCGGAATCGAAATCCCGTCGCCCGCTTCGGAAGGACTTTTTAATTTACGTATATATATATAATTTTAGAAAAATATGAAATCAAACTGACCTCATATTTTCCAT
>NW_018164866.1:520899-522855 GCF_001263595.1 Phalaenopsis equestris | reverse complement strand
AAGGTCCTATAGGAATCCATTTTGGGTTTCCTCATGTCGGTTTCATCCTTCTAAGTGTTAGAAGTCGATACCGCACACGCGAAACTCCAAAAGAGGACGGAAATAGGTTGAACTAAAACGAGGCGGGCACCACTTCTAAGGTTCTAAGATAGTCGCAGGAAGACCCCTAAGGCTAGATCCTAACTCCTACGAGGAATACTAGACCTCACGAAAATTGAGGTCAACAGGGGCGTGACATTCTCCCCCACTTAAGCTCACAATGCCCTCATTGCGCTTCTCCTCTTGATACTGTTTGATCTTTTCTTTGCATTGTCACAGCGTGTCTTCGTGCTCCCAACTGGCCTCGCTATCAGGCCATCCTTTCCACTTGATGAGAAACTCTTTGTAGTTTGGTACCCCTCGTCGTCTGATCACCCCGTCGGCCATTATTTCTTGAACTTCTTTGTCCAAGGAGGAGATTACTGTCGTAGGCGCTCGGTTGGAGATCCCCCTTGATGGGTCTTCTGTGTCTTCCTGGTAAGGCTTTAACATGTTAGCATAAAAGACAGGATGTATCTTCAATTTTGGTGGCAGGTTGAGTTTACAAGAGACCTTTCCCACCTGATTCATTACCTCAAAAGGGCCTTCGTATATTCGAATCAAACCCTTATGTACCTTTCGAAATGTTTTGAATTGCTGGGGTAGTAGTTTCACAAGGACTAGATCTCCCTCTCTGAACTCAATATGCTTTCGTTTCTTGTCTGCTCACTTCTTCATCTTCCTCGGGGCCTTGTGTAATGTAGCTCGAGCTATTTTTCGTTGCTCATTCCAAGATTTGGCAAACTTGAAGGCTGGCGGACTTTTCCCTTCGTAGTAGGTTGTAAGGGAAGGGGGAGTCATAGGTTGTTGTCCCATGATTATTTCGAAGGGACTCTTGTTAGTGGATTCATTTATTTGAAGGTTGAAAGAAAACTGAGCCACATCTAGCAACTTGGCCCAATTTTGTTGATTGGCACTCACATAGTGCCGCAGATATAGCTCTAAAAAGGCATTAACCCTCTCAGTTTGTTCATCACTCTGCGGATGAAAGCTTGTGAAAAAGTTTAGATCCGACCCCAACATTTTGAATAACTTGGTCCAAAATCTTCCCATGAAGCGAGGATCTCGATCGTTGATAATGCTTTGTGGTATCCCCCATAACTTTACCACATTGCATAGAAAGAGACGTGCAGCTTCTTCGGCAGTACAATCGGTGGATGCAGCAATGAATGTTGCATACTTGCTAAATCTATCCACAACAACTAAGATGCTCCCAAATCCGTCTGATTTCGACAAGCTAGAGATGAAGTCCATAGAGACGCTCTCCCATGGTCTTTGAGGAATAGATAGCGGTTCTAACAACCCACCTGGTTGTTGAAGTACAATTTTGTCTTGTTGACATACAAGACAGGTGCGAACATATTCTTCTATCTCATCCTTCATCCCTGGCCAGTAGTAATTTGTTTTTAGTAGTGCAAGAGTTCGCTTCATACCTGGGTGTCCTGCCTATAAAGAGTCATGACATTCTTTGATCAGCTCCTTCCTTAAGTTGCCCCATGCCCCATCTTGGTATGTAGGTATGTAGGTGCGTCGTCCTTTGGTGTAAAAGAGATCTTCATCCATCCAAAACTTCCGAGTTTTTCTTTCTTTCACTAAGGCAATAATATTTTGGGCTTGTGGGTCGAAGGCCAAACCTTCTTTTATTTTATCTAGGAGGGAGCTGGAGACTTGTGACAGGCTTGCAAGTTCAGCTTTTCGGCTCAGCGCATCTGCAACTACATTAGCCTTCCCTGGCTTATACTCCAAGACGTAGTCAAATTCTGCCAGAAAATCCTGCCATCTTGCTTGCTTAGGGCTCAGCCTCTTCTGAGTCTGGAAGTAACTGGTGGCAATATTATCTGTCATAACTTGGAATTTGGAGCCGAGCAAGTAGTGTCT
>NW_018164866.1:503922-519347 GCF_001263595.1 Phalaenopsis equestris | reverse complement strand
GAATGCCCTTCTTGAATTGAATGGCTGACAACATCCTGGTCTCCTGCTGCCTAGCCCTTGTTATCGGTACAAGGCAAGCTTGGTCGCCTCCCATAATACACATGTTATTGGCAAACGGTATCGGGAAGGCCTTTACTTGGTCCAAGAAATCTATACCAAGGATTACTTTAATCATCCATGGGAATGATGGAGAAGTTTAGCGTACCTGACCAATCTCCTACACAGGTCTTCACTCCTTTAGCCACTCCACGGATTAACCTAGCTGCAGAGTTAACTGCCTTGATGGAGCCTCGAGCCTCCACCTCCTGCAGACCCATCCTCCACCCATCCTCCTTGCTTCTTCAATAGACATAAAGTTGTGTGTGAGAAGCTCCTCTATCATCGCATTAGTGGATGTCTTCCCTATAGTTACTTCTACAAAGAGAAGTCCTTTTGCCGGAGTTTTTGGAGAAGAGCGTACGGCATTGAGTAGTTGCATGGTCCCTACTTGAGCGTCCATGTCATTTTCCTCTACTTCTTGATGGCTTGCAAGGAGAGAGTTCAGAGCTTTCTTCTGCGGGCAATCCCTTACCCAATGTGGTCCTCCACAAAGGAAGCAACTGTTGTATGGTTTAGTCCTGTTGTTGTTGTTGAACTTTCCCTTGTCTCTTGCTTTGAATGAGGTCGATTCATGACGATTCTCTTCCTTGTGTTGCTCCCGGTCTCCTCCACTTCGGACATAGTTGTTCTTCTTATCTTTTGGCTTTGTAGACTCTTTTGTGTAGTCCACCAAGCTTTCGACAATGGCTATGGCGGAAGCGAGGTCTTGTGCACCACGCCTCCTAAGTTCTGTCTTTGCCCATTGTTGGAGTTCATCCATGAAGTTGAATAGAGCATCCTTGTCTGACATATCAGGGATTTCAAGGACCAAACTAGTGAACTCCTTGATATATTCTCGAATCGATCCTACTTGCTTGAGCCTTCGCAATTGGGCTCTAGCCTCATCCTCCGCATTTTCAGGGTGGAACTGTCTCTTTAACTCTTTCTTAAAGTCATCAAAAGTGGAGATAGTACACATACCTTTTTCAACATCTCCTCGCCTTCTTCTCCACCATAGCATAGCAATATCTGAAAGATAAAGAGTAGAAAATTGAATTCTTGCCTCTTCATCTGTGATCCCCATTGCTCTGAAGTATTGCTCCAAACCCCATAAGAAGTTATCCACTTCTTTTGCATCACGAGTTCCTCCAAAACTCTTAGGTTTTGGCACCTCAATCCTCTTAGATTCGAAGGTTTGATGGTTGGTGGGTGCTAGCAAGCATGTCACTCATCTCTTCCTTATAGGCACTTCGCACCCCTTGGAGCTTCCCCATAAAATCCTCCCGCAACATAGCCACTTGGCCCATTAAGGTCTCCTCAAGTTGGAGCATCATACCTCTGATTGTTGAATAGATGGTGACGTCCTACTCCTCGAGTTCATAAGCCCTTTGGTCAAGTTCCTCTACTTGGCCCTCCATGCCATTCATTGCCTCCTCGATCCGAGCAAGGCGCGAATCAAAGTTATGCATGATCTCCTTAGACCTCTCATGCGGCTTGGGTGCAACTGGGTCCCTTTGATCCTGGCGACCTCGCCCTTGAGATGACTCCACATTAGTGGCTTCTGACTCCATCACGTGCTCCTTGACCCTCTTCATCATTCCCTCAAACCAAAGCTCTGATACCAACTGTCACGGACTAACTTTCCTCGAGTTATCCGTGCGGCTTTAGCGCTCTTTCTTAGCACTAAATCAGCCTAACCTTCTCAACTAACACCTCAAAAGCACTCTCTTGAAAGTAGAATAGAAAGAAGAGTTAAGAAGATAAAACTTCACTAATAAAGAGAGATTACAAAGCTTGAAAGCTTGAAACCTTGGATGCCTTAGAATGAGAGAAGGGACACTTATTTATAGCTCCCTCCATGGCTTTGGCCTTACATATTGCCAATGTGGGACTATTCTCCAAGGGGAACATTAAAATATAATATTCTAGCTTCCAGATAGTTCTACACTATTCTTATGTACATACATATTCTAGATTCTTCTAGGTTGTTCATTAGGCCTCCATCTTCTAGAATACTTCATACCGCTCACCTACCACACACACCTACTGCTCTCCTAGTTTCTATAAATAGCCATAAGTCCTCTAAGTGAGAAAGAGAGGAAGAAGAAGAGGAAGAGAGAAGGGAGAGAAGAAAATAAAGATTTTCTTGTAAACGTCGAGGTGCTTGACAGTGTAATTCCTCGAAGAAATAAAATCCTCTGCAGCTCTGTGGACGTAGGCAAATTTGCCGAACCATGTAAATCTGTGTGTCACTCTTATGTTTTTTCTGCGTGCAATTTTTCTCATTCCATTTTTCGTTTTGTTGTGGTCGTTTTTCACAACAAATAAGAACCTGGAAAGCTATCAATGCAGAAGAGGGATAACAAGAGGAGCTAGCATGTCTATTTATTAATTTCATCATGTCATTAGGCCCATTAAGAAATTAATCAAATAATTAATGAAACTAATTAATTATTTCTTTTTCTCTTCTACAGCAAATCATAGAAGGAATTAAAAACAATTAATTTAGCAATTAATTTCGAGTGTCAAATTTAATTTGCTGCCAAACATGATAAAATGTAAATTTGAGCAGTGGTTCAGTTTCCATATTCGCAAAAATAAATAGTCGAACATTTACTAGAATGATATCAACATTAGCCATCTCAATAGCGTCTGCATTTGCTAGAATAATATAAAGATCTAATCTTCACACTGAAATTAGTCTGAAGTCATATATGGTTTCCACATGACTTAAAGGACAGTTGAATGGTCTAAGAAAATGCTTTAAAAAAGGCTAGAAACAAAGCAAACTATGACACAAATAAAAAATAATTAGCTTCAAGGACCCTCTTGCCTAGAGCTAACATTTCTGCCTCTAGAAAGCTTAGTAAAGAACTGATAAATTCGAATAGCCACCATAACGTGCTGGTAACAATTTAAGCCACCCATTATACCTTAGTGCTTCTCAGCTAGAATGCCTAAGCTATTGGCCTAAGAACCTGTCCTTATGTAAAAACTAGCATTGGCAAAGCACGAATATGCTGTGTACTGGTTCCAACCAAATTCTGTAAAAACTAGAGTTTCAAACATCTTAGCATTTTTTTAAATCTACGCTTTATACTGGCCGGAGCTGATTTCAAGGGATACACCAACTAAAGGAGGTTATGATTCATTAAATGGGGAGAAAATTGTCAAAATAGTTCTCTAACTCTTTGTAGGGGGTCATTTTAGTCCGGAAGTCTATAAAAGTATCATTTTAGTACCACTCTTTTAATATGGGCTGAAATAATCCCTACAAAGCAATATTTTGGCCCCAATTTAATGAGTTTGGGGACTAATTTGCCACTTTTATGGACTCTAGGACTAAAATGACCCATGTAAAAAATTTGAGGGAGTATTTTAACATTTTACTCATTAGATGGGACAAGGAACAATAATAAAAGAATAGAAAGAAACCTGAGGTAAGCTCATCAACTCCATAACAGCTTTTTTTGGAGTTAATTCGTTATCAATTATCTGAGCAACAGCGGTAAGGACGGGCAGTTTTACGTTATACTTCTGAGCAAGTGCAATAACAGCACCAGCAGTTGATACACCTTCAGCCACCTGCTCAATGTAATTGAATGAAACACTTGTAAGAATCAGCCTTACAAATGAAACACTTACTAAATTATCAAATAGATATGGCTCCACCTGACTCATTGAACTTAAAATGTCCTCAAGTTTCTCCCCTGACCCAAGGCGAAGTCCAACAGTTCTATTCCGTGAAAGATTTATGAAGCATGTAAGCATAATGTCACCAGATCCAGAAAGACCAGTTATGGTTGTAGGCTTCGCTCCCATCTCCATATAATACAAAATTTTGATCGGCAGAGGAAAGTTAATGAATATTCAGAAAGGTATGCGTGCATTAGCAAAAGGTAACACGGGAAATATTAGTCCAGAAGGCATAAAAAACAAAAAAATGAAAGAAAGCATAAAATTAATACTGAGTCGTCAAAGAGAAATTTATAAAGAATTTTGCATATGTTAACTTTAATAGTATGGTTCTTTAAATGCACAGCTAAAAAACACAGTAACTGTAATAAAATCATGCAAAAAGATGGCTAAAGCATTTTGCTATCGCTTACATTTTAGCAGAAAACAACGAAAAACTAATGAAGCATAACAAACAGCCTTCTTGAAAAATACCAGTACATATCAAGATAGAACAAAGATAGTTTTTTTTTTTTTTTTTTTTTTATTTTTTTTTTTTTTTTTAATGAATTATAGAAGATGAAGCAGTTGATACCTTAGTCGCCAGCCATCTTATCTCTGAACAACCTTGTGCAACAAGGGCAGCCATACAATTATTTCCAAGATTCATACCCGCTACGATACCAGCTGCTATAGCAAGAACATTCTTCAACGCGCCTGCTATTTCCACCCCTGTAACATCACTAATGAATCACAGGTCATATTCCTTGATCAAAATTCACAAATAAGCTGTCTAGTTAAAAATTCACAACAAAGAGGTAATTTATGGTGTCCTATAATCATCTCGATCTTCATTTATGTTCCTCCACAATACTTTCAAATAACAAAGAGATAATTTCCGGTTTCCTATAATCATCTCAATCTTCATTTATGTTCCTCCACAATACTTTCAAACAATATAGATTGATTAAACGTAAGTTTACATCTCAATATTCTTATTCCTCCATGTTCTTTCAAACAACCTAGATTGATGCTGATTTTTCCTCCATTGGAACACTATCATCTTCAGTGGCAAGTTTAGCAGTTGATTCCATGGGAGTATGGGTCAGTTTACATCTAAATATTCTTATTCCTATTAGGGGATTTATAACATTTGTGATATCTGATCCTTTTGTGATCCAGCAATCTCCAAACCTAAAAAATATTTAAGATTTCCCAAGTCTTTAATCTAGAGTTCTTTGGCTAGGAATCTCTTGAGTCTCCACATTTCCCCAGCAAGCTCTTAGGAGAACAAGGTCATCTACATAAATAATAAAAACAACACTTTTACCTCCAGGTGATCATTAAACAAAGCAAAAATGATAAGTTTGACATTATATGTCTCCCGGTTGCTAGGGTAGCAAGCATCAAAGACAACGGCGAGATTGCGGGGTGCAATGATTTATAAAACTCTAGTCTCTCATATATCTCTCTTTTTCACGCTGCTCATAAATCCTACCCGATTAAACTTACTGTTAAGAAAATGTAGTGCAATTGTTGTAAATTATATATGATTAAAAATAAGGATGGTGCAAAAACTCAATATAAAGTACATCTACACAATTGTCTAAAAAAGATAGGAAAACGACAAGTGCATATAAATATGGGAAAACCAACGCCTACATTTAAATGTGGAAGTTAGGTGTAAAATTGGAAGTATGATCATGCTAAAATAAGAGATATTACATCACCTATGATCATGGTTCATGAGTTGCCTTTCATTTTTACAGGGTTTATAATCGATAAATTAGTATGTACAATTGGATTTGTAAAATTATTTATTGAATATTTTATATGAAAATCTAAATACTCGTTACTAGCTCGTTTAAATATTTATTAACTTGACCTAAACAAATTAAGTACAAATCAAGTTCAAACATTAAAAAATTTAAACAAGCTAGCTTGAACAATATATGAAAGTTCGACACAAGCTCAAGTCGAACATAAACCAACTTCTAATTATACCAAACCAAATTTGAACTGTGATATACTCGACTCGACTTGGCACAATTACAGCCCTACCCGGTGGCAACGATGGGAAGCAATAAAATGCACTATGTTGTGGCTATCTTTATTATGAGAAGAAATAAAGAGAATATATAAGCAACTAGCATCAGTGGAGTGGTTAAGGAAGAAGAACAAGAGTAGGGTTGAAAATGAGTCGAGCTTGAGTGAGCTCGGGTCGCTCATGTTCAGCTCACTTGAAATTATTTCTGCTCGAGATTGGCTTTTATTTGAAATTGGCTCTTGAACAGTATGTTTGTGTTCAGTTCAATACTAGCTCATTTTATTTGTGTTCGACTCAGAATTAGCTCATTGGAATTAAGGCTACAAACAAAACGAGTCAAGCCAAACAACCTATTTGAGCTCAGTTCATTTAATTTTCAAGTTTGGATTCATTAGAGTTAGTTGGGCATTGTTTGAGCTCGGTTCATTTAATTTTCTTCATTAATCAAGCACTTTCAGGACGCAATAGAGAAAAAGGATTCATGTAGCCGACCCCACGTAGTGGGATTAAGGCTTTGTTGTTGTATTAATCAAGTACTTTCAGGCTAAACGAACCCGAGCCCAAACTTAATAATTAGTAATGTTGAATAGTAATTTTTTAAACTAATTAATCAAAATGATTTTACCAATTTAAAATTAAATTTTTTATTTTAAATGGATTTGAATAAACTGAAAATTCCATATCAACACATCATTACACACGCACACGCGGACGTAGGTTGAAACGCTCGAATTAATTCATTTTGCCTTTCCATTTATACTAAGGCTATGCTTTGGCTCTTCCTAATGTGGGACTAAGGGAGCGTTTGGGGCAGGGGTGCGGTGGCAGTGTGGTGCCGTACCGCAGTTCTGTTAAGCAAAATTGCATTTTGTTTGTATTCTAGAAAAGCTACAGCTGAAACCTGTGTTTTCCTACCTACGATGGCTACTAGAAAGTTATGGTTTGACTTTTTTAAAAATAAAAATTTGTAATAGCAACCGTTATTTTTTGAACAACAGTTTCTTCTTTAGCAGCTTCTTCAAACAGCTGCAGCTGCCCCAAACGGCCCACTTGAGTTGAGCTTGATATAGGTGGGGCGGGTCGGCAGAGATGTATAGGAAAAAATCCAAGAGATATTTACATACATATCACTCAATATATATGTATTTACATATCTAACACCTAATGACCTAAATTTCAAGGTGAAGCGGGGCACGGCACAGGTCCAGGGGCATTTAAATGCATATCACCTAATTTTTTATGTATTTACATATCTAACACATAAATGCGAAAAATTCTTGGGCATTTAGATACATATCAGATATCATTCAATTCTTATGTATTTATATATTAAAATTTTATAGGGTCATTTGCATATATATCACCCAATTCTTATGTATTTACATATCTAACGCCTAAATCTTGTTTTTTATGTTTATACAAACCAAATCTATGATATCATATCAAAGATACCGCTATTTTAAAGTTTATATATTATTTATTTAATATTTAATTAATTTGAGTTAAAATGAGCCGAATACGATAGAACATAAATTTGTTCATGTTCGGTTCGTTTATGATCGAGCTCAAAAAATTTGTTCGTGTTCGACTCGTTTGTTCAACAAGCAAATCGAACACAAGCTAATTAGCGAGCCAAACACTAATTGATTGCAAACGATGAGCTTTTCTGAGAGCCCTAACCAAGAGCCTATTTCAACAATAAATGACTCTTTAGAATGAAAGACTGCTCTTTTAAGACTGCGCAACCTGGAAAAACTTTTACCCTTCCCAAAATTCAAAAACGTCAACCAATTGCACATGCGCTAAGTGTATAACTCCTGGCACGTCGTATAAAATCGTGGTTTGATAAATTTTGAATGTGTAATCTATATAAACTCGATCATCATATTATAAATAATATGTACATATAATTAACCTAGTTAGAAAATTATAAAATTTAGTTACTTCAATATATTTGAGGTTTGTTGTAATTAAAAATTTGAATATAGTATAAAAGATTTTTGGATAATTAAGGTTCATCTCTCTTTGGAAGTTTTTATCTAGATACTGAAATCGTTTTATTGTTAGATATTATAAATAATATGTATACAAGTTAAGCTGCATCTTTCATTGGAAACATTTTCTAGATAATAGAAACGTTTTTTAAGGTGCATCTTTATTTGGAAACGTTTTTACAGATAATTAAAATGTTTTTTCTATGTTAGAATAATATGCATATAAATTAAACTGCATCTTTCATAGGAAACACTTTTCTTGATAAATTGAAAATTTTTTTAAGGTGCAACTTTCTTTGGAAAAGTTTTTACAGATATTTGAAACATTTTTTCTGTGTTAGCGGGATTATAAATTGATGTGATGTAAGGTTCAGATTTATTTCTGAAATGTTAGAGTGAAGATTGAAAATCATAAAAGCAAAATAAAATGAAAGGTTAGAATTTCATATGGGAGGAAACATAAGCAGCATGCATGGTTGTTGCGCTGGAAGATCTTTGACTGTAGAGGGAGAAATTAACGTCTAAGTGTTGTATGAAAATCCAACAAACAAATAGATAATATCGGAGGAGCCACCAATATTTTTTACACGGAAAACTCTGGCAAGAGAAAAAACTACGGGTCTGACTCAGTCAAAATAATCCACAATGTGATTGTAACTACATAGGTTCACTCTTCTTCTAAATTAAGAAAGATGAAATTACAAAGTTGATTTAAAACAACAGTTCGACGATAATAGCCGCAAACAGGGCGCAATGACCGTAGTTAGTTACTACGAAGACAATAGTCTGTCATAAATGTTGTAGAATGTGATTGTAAAAGGATCAGTTGGCCACAGAGGGCGAAGTTGAAAGTTGTAGTAGCATCAATTGGTTGTTAAGGCCGTAGTTGGAAGCTGCATGAGTAGTGGGCCACATAGGTCGTAGTTGGTGACATATGCCGCAGTGGAGAGATGCAAAATTTGCATGAGCAGTGAGCCACATAGGTCATAGTTGGTCACGTAAGTCGTAGTGGGGAGCTGAAATAGCATCAGTTGACTATCAAGACCGTAGTAGGTAGTTGCATGAGTATTGAGCCACATAGGCCGTAGTTAGTCACGTACGTCATAGAAGGGAGCTGTAATAGCATCAGTTGGTCATTGAGGCTGTAGTTAGAAGCTACATGAGCAGTGAGCCACATATGTCATAGTTGATCACGTAGGCAGTATTGAGGAGTTGCAATAGCATCAATTGGCCACCAAGGTCATAGTTAGAAGCTCATGAGTAATGAGCCACATAGGTAGAAGTTGGTCACGTAGGTCGTAGAAAAGAGTTGCAATAGCATCAGTTGGCCACCGAGGCCTTAGTTGGAAGCTACATGAGCAATGAGCGACATAAGCCGTAGTGGGGAGTTGCAATAGCATTAGTTGGTCACTAAGGCCGTAATTGGAAGTTGCATTAGCAGTAAGCCTCATAGGCCATAGCTGATCACATGGGGCATTGTAGGGAGTTGCAATAACATTAGTTGGCCACTGAGATCTAGTTGGAAGCTGCATAAGCAGTGAGCCACATAGGTCATAGTTGGTCACATAGGCCATAATGGAGGGTTCAAACCTGCAAGAGCAGTGAGGCATATAGTCCGTAGTGAGAGGCTGCAATGCCACCAGTTGGCCACTGAGGCCGTAATTGATGTTGGATGAGCAAGGAGGCACATAAATCGTAGTTAGTCACATAGGCCGAAGTGGAGAACTATAATAGTCTTTGTTGGCCACCGAGGTCTTAATTAGAAGTTGCATGAGCAGTGAGCCACATAAGTCGTAGTTAGTCACTTAAGTTATAGTGGAGAGCTGCAATAGCATCAATTAGCCACCAAGGACATAGTTGGAAGCAGCAAGAGCAGTAAGCCACATAGACTGTAGTTGGTCAAGTAGGTCGTAGTGGAGAGCTGCGATAGCATCAGTTGGCCACCGAGGTTGTATTTAGTGCTACATCGTGCAATAGAGACATCACTTATTGATATACGATGTAAGAAGATAACTTTAAGATTTTGAAGAAAGTCGTATTTTAAACACAACGGTTGTAAGCAATTGTTGCAAGGAGTTGTCACTGAATCTTCGATGCGACATTATTCGTTATTACATATTCGTGTTGAGAAGTAGAGCCTGGACGATTACCCACAGAGGTAAGAAAGCAGTCAAGCAGCAAGAAAGCGACATACTTACGTCATACCGGCACAGCTACGCCTACAAAAAAAATATCAGGTAGCGTAACTACTGCGGCTCATTTGTTATATGGCTTTAAACTGAAAGTGTTATATTTATGTTAGTTGTCGATGTGGTTACGCCGTGAGATGATTTCTCTAGAACAAGAATTAAATCACTCGATTCGAAACAACGACTACTGTATATGCACACGTTAAAATCTTGAAGGGCTTTCTATAAAAGCAGTGAAGTTCGAGAGCCATATTTCGGGGCGTGCGACTTCTCTTGTGCAATCAAGAGAAAATTTTAAGCGGAATTCTTATAAGTTACAGTTTTGTAGAAAAAAGGTCTGAGTTGTGAAAATCTCTATACATTTCACTTTTCAAAGTGAAAGTTTGTCATGTGGCTTTGTGATTTTTCCCATTCTCGAGTTTTTTCCACGTTAAATCTTGGTGTATTTTTCTGTAATTACTTTGTTGTGCATTTATGTTCGATATTTTGTTCTAGATTTCTCAAATTGGTGTGATCATATTTTCTAAGATGTGGTTTTGATTGTAATTGATCGAAGCCCTCGATATTCCCATCCAAACAAGTGGTATAAGTGAGGGGCATTCTTTTCTAAAAAATTTTGATTCGAGACAAGATACAAGTGATAAAGTTCAATAGATCGAACTTCATGTTCTAGAAAATGCAAGTAGAAGATTTGTTATATTAAAAGAAATTATATTTCCCACTACAAGGAATCACCTAGAAGCCTGAAATGATGACTCTGAAAGAATAAGAAGCGTTTAATTGAACGATCCTAGGTTTCATCCACTTTTCACTTTTCTCATATGTTGCGTTCAATATAGTGAATGAGAAAACCACGGAGGATCTCATGGCGGTACTAACAAAGATATATGAAAAACCTTCTGTTTCAAACAAGGGAATTTTGATGAAGAGGCTATTCCATATGAGGATAGTGGAATACAGTTCAATGGTTGAATATTTGAACAATTTCAATATTATGACAAGTCAATTATGTTCTGTGGGTATCAAATTTGATAATGAGGTTAGGGCACTGTTAATTAAATCTTCATTGTCGAATGGCTATGATGGATTGTTCATGGCGATGACTAACTCTCCTGGTAATATGAAGTTAAAATTCAATGACATCTTGGGGTAAATGGTGAATTAAGTTCACATAAAAGGCAACGAAAGGTGAATCTTGCTGAAATTGTGAGAAGAAAAGTCATTTTAAAAATGACTGAAAAGCTCAGTGGTGGAAGTCAAGAAAGAAGTCTCTCTACAAATGTCTCCATAAGCAAAATCCAAGGTGGCTCCCTCGTCTTATCCCTCCTCAGTACTGAATCTTGGACAGTAAATTTAGGCGCGTATTTTCATACATGATCCAACAAATAAGTGTTTAATTATTACACTCAGAGTGATCTAGGAAATGTTTATTTAGGAGATAACAAAGTCTGCAGTATCGTAGGAAAGAGGGTGATGATATCAAGTTTCTAACAGAACATTCTAGCAGCTTAGTGAAGTAAAATACGTTCTAAGTCTGAAGAGAAATCTGATCTCAGTGAGTCAGCTGACAAAGTCAGTGTACCTGACTACTTTTACAGATACTTCATGAAAGATGACCAGAGGGGCAATTGTGATAGCTTGGGGCAACATTGAAGACACTCTTTACCTGACCAATGAATGTCAGAATCCACTGATGTGGCTGGAGTCAAGTTTTATGCAGATTCTTGGCACCGTAGGCTTGGCCATTGAGGGAGAAAAGTATGCATCCTTACTTTCAAAGGACAAGCTTCAGGGTTTGAAATCTGTGAATGTGTTTGACAAACTGAAGAAAATTTTTTTCCCCAAAGGTGAGTCAATAGTGAAGTCAAAAAAACAAGAGTTAGTGCATACTGACGTATAGGGTCCTCCAATTCAATTAATTAGAGGTTCCCAATATTTAACATTTATTGATGATCACACTAAGAAAATATGGGTGGACTTCTTTAAGCATAAATCTGATAAGTTTGAAATGTTTAAGAAATGGAAGGTTGTGGCAAAAAATCAGACGGACTTGAAGTTGAAGTGTCTCAGATCAGTTAACAGGGCCGAGTATCGTGATTACATATTCGGTAATTGCAGTGCTTCAGAGGGGATCAGATATGAGTTCATTGTTCCAAGAACTCCACAGCATAATAGAATAGCTGAGCGCATGAACATAGTTATCACAAAACGTGTTAAAAGTATGTGGTTACATGCAGGATTGTCAAATGAGTTATGGCAGAAGCAGTGAACATTGATGTGTATCTAATTAATTGTGGTTCATTAGTATCTTTGAAGAAAGACTTATCTGAAGAAGCTTGTAGTGACAAAGAGGTAAATTTATCTTATCTGAAAGTATTTGGGTGCTCTATATATCTTCATATTACTGCAGGATCTAGAAGTAAGCTTGACTCGAAATCTGTTAAATGCACTTTCATTGGGTATGACTCAGAACAGTCATAATCAGAAGTTTATCAGGAGCAAAAATGTTACTTTCAATGAAATGGAGATGCACAATGATAGGAGTGAAACTCGAGATTTTATGTCAGTTACTTCTGAAGAGTTCAAATATATTGAGATAGAAGAGATTGGTGATAAGTAGGATGGAGAAAGAAGGATTGCTCAATTAGATGAAGCAGAGAAAGTTCCTCAATCACCTACTACAGAAGTAAGGAAATCCAACAAAGTGATACGACCAGTACACAGGTATTTTACTTCTTTGTACTACTTATTGCCAACAGATAGTAGTGAACTAGAGTGTTGAGGAGGCCACTCAAGTTAAATAATCAAAAGAGAGAGTTTGTCATGGATGACAAGATGTAGTCCTTGAGGTCAAATTAAATATGAGATTTGGTATATTACCAGATGGCAAAAGAGCACTACCCAACAAGTGAGTCTACAGACTGAAAAAGGAGTGAGATGGTAGCACACGCTACAAGGCAAGTCTTATTGTGAAGAGGTTCAACAAAAAAATGGGTGAACTACACTGAGATTTTTTCTCCTGTGGTGAATATGACAATTGTCAAAATTATGTTGAACTTAGTCAAGAGGAAGATCTACATATGAAGTAGATGGATATAAAGACAGTCTTTTAACATGAAGATATGAAGAGGAATTGTACATGGTGCAACGGCAAGATTACAAGGTTCCAAGGAAAGAAGATTTGGTCTGCAAGTTGAAGAAGAGTCTCTATGGCTTGATGTTGGCCCAGAGAAAGTGATAAAGGAGGTTTGACAAGTTCATGTCAGACAATAGTACATGAAGTGTCAGGCAGACTGTTGCTTCATAATAAACTTTGATAATTGTCTTATCTTGCTTCTTTTGTATGTGGATGACATGCATAGGGATATGGAGAAAATCAAAGACTTGAAGAAATAATTATCAAGAGAATTCGAGATGAAAAATTTGAGTCCAACCAAAAAGATCCTCGAAATAAGAATCAGTAGCGACAACAGTGCAGGTACACTGAAATTGTCTCAAGCAGAGCATGTTGTCAAGATCCTACAGAAGTTCAAAATGGGTGGGACAAAACCAATTTGCATAGATAGTCAATTTAAGCTAAGAATTTATCGCATAATTTTGAAGCAGAGCAAACATAGATAGGGAGAAGTACGTATGCTTCAGCAGTTTGAAGCCTAATGTATGTTAAGATATATACGAGATCAGATATTGCATATGCACTAAAAGTGTTCAGCAAGTACATGAGTGATCCTGTAAAGCATTATTGGAAGGCAATGAAGTGGATTCTCGAGTATTTGAGGGAAACAGTCAATGGAGCACTTTAATTTGAAAATGCAGAGATCAGTCTGCATGAATTTGTAAACTCAGATCTGATAGTCGATTTGGATAGTAGAAGTACAACAGAGTATATCTTCATTTTGAGGAACACACCAATGAGTTGGGTTTCCAAGCTGAAAAGATTATTGCACTTTTAACTATGGAAGCTAAATACATTGCAATCATTAAGCCTAGCAAGGAGATGATTTGGCTACAAGGCTTTATGGCCAAATTGGGAAAGAAACAAGGGATTAGAAAGCTTTATAGTGACAGTACGAGTGTTGTTCTTGTTAAGAATGTTGTTTATCATGTCAGGATGAAGCATATTTAATTAAGGTATCACTTTCTTTATTCACTCCAAGAAAATGGGCAGTATTCTTGGAGAAGATACACATAGCTCAAAATTTTGCAATATGTTGACTAAGGTGGTGATTATAGAGAAGTTGGAGCTACGCTTGGCCCAAGTTGAAATCCAGGAAGGTTGAGACCAGAGGTGAGCCACACTATGGTACTAGACAATGAAGATGACACAGATGGAGATAAAGATTTAGAAAAGAGGCGTTGGGTGCAATCAGTCTCCAAGTGGTAATTATAGAGATATGAAGTCTAGAAGAGCGCCCATAGCCGCAAAGAAGCAACCAAGCAATATGAGAGCAGCATATCTACGCCATAATAGGGTAACTACGCCAGCAAAAAGTTACAAAGCGGCGTATATGCCACAATCGGACGTAGCTACTACGCGGCTCATTCATTCAATGGCTTCAAATAGAGTGTGATCGTAGCTTTGTACAACTTTTTTTTGAAAAACTCTGATCGTAGTTTTGTAGCAACCACTTAAGATAGTCAGGTTTGGTAGAAAAACATAGTTTTCAGCAACAATTTTTTGAGAACGCAGTCAAAAAGCAGTTTTGCCAAGAAAAAACTGCGGTGTGGCAGCACACTGCCACCGCACAACCGCCCCAAGCGCACCTTTAATGACTTGATATAGACCTGATTTGTCTCGAATTGGATCAATTTTGGTATCACTGGTTTACCACGCTGAGTTGGTCAGTTTGACTACAAGCTTGCTGATATCAAAGTTCATGATGATTTTTAACTTGAATTCGAACATTTCTTGCTCAAAAAATGCCTTAAGATTCGTGCCAAAATGCCTCAAAATTTGTGCCAAAAATTGTTGATGACCTATCAAAAATAGTATATATATATATATATATAACTCGAGGGCAAATATATTAAAATAAAAAAGATACAGACATGTATACATGTATATATACATACATGTATACATGTATACATGTATATACATATACATACATGTATACATGTATCTACATGTATATACATATACATACATGTATACATGTATCTACATGATCTACATGTATATACATGTATATACATATACATACATGTATACATGTATCTACATGTATATACATGTATACATGTATGTATCTACATGTATATATACATGTATACATGTATGTATATACATGTATATATACATGTATACATGTATGTATATACATGTATATATACATGTATACATGTATGTATATACATGTATATATACATGTATACATGTATGTATATAGATGTATATATACATGTATACATGTACATATATAGATGTATATATACATGTAT
>NW_018164866.1:492353-503811 GCF_001263595.1 Phalaenopsis equestris | reverse complement strand
GTATATATATATATACATATATATATATATATATATATATATATTAATTATAGAATTGTCATTACTTTTTAAGTCACAGATAAATGATGTTCAAATAGAAATTTAGCAAGCATGAGCTCCTAATTTTGTTGATACCAAACTATGGACCACTAATGAAATATTTGTATTAAAGTATCCAATCTTACTTACATGTAGGTACTATGATAATTTGGATGGACAAATCATTCTTCCTTGGTGAAAAATGGTAAGAGTACTTAGTACATACCCTCAAAATGTTAATTTCTGAGAAAAAAATGGAACAACAACTGAAAAAAAAAATCATAAGTCGCAATTTGACAACAACATGAAATATGTTTGTAGACGCCATAAGAGAGTCGGAACTATTATGCATTTTAAGTAAGAAAGGCATGTACAGATGATTACCAAATGGGTTGTTTGATAATGCCATTTTGATTCATAGATGTGTTAAAGTGAGAGATTGTGTTTGACCGGCGTCTGAGGGCAATTTAGTACCTTTATTAGTTATTATTGTGGGTTATCAATAGGGTTTATTATGCTTAGAGTTAGGCTATGCTATGAGATTATTGTCTTGAGTCTTAGGAGTTAAAGTTTGAGAGAGATCACCTACCTCTCGAATTGAAAGCGTTAGGATTAAGGTTTGAGAGTAACCACCTACCTCTCGAATTGTAGGCACTTATTTAATATGTATTTGAGTTGTATTGCTTGGTGTTATTAAAATAAAATGATTTGGTTGCCCTACTTTCTGTGAAAAAACTCCTCTGGTTCGTATAAAAGTGGTATCAGAGCATTCGATTCTGGGAAGTGAAGGGATTGTGATACAATTATTTTCTTGGTCGTGCGTTTGGAGCTAACTGTAAAGACCGACTAGATCAAGACATTTAAGCACTGCTCTGGTGACTGAATATTGGCAAGTACAAAGAATCAACGTCGAGATCGGGCGTGCCCTATTCGTGAATCGCGATTCGAGCTAGCTGGGAGCCGACGGGATCGCGGCATATAGGGACCCTCGAAAAATAGTCGTGATTCAACTAGTTAGGTAGCCCACAAGCCAAAGACAAGATTGAGTACAGGAACCAAACCTAGCGATATAATCGTGACTCAAGCTTGTTGGAAACAACCAACGATGGGATTGCGGCGTACGAGAGTTCCGCCTTTGTGATCGAAAACCATCCTAGGAGTAATGGCAGCCAAAAAAATATATGTCGAGGAGGAGAAATTGGAGGGAGAGGTTGAGCCAAATTAAATCTGGAATGGAGGAGCACTTCTCAAAATTAGAGGGACAGTTCTCATCCATGGAGGGGAGATTCACGGCCCTAAAAGAAATGATAAAGAAGATCGTGGAGTTTCAAATAAACCAGTTGTCGACCACCTCGGGATCGAGCGACAACGCTTGGAGGGGATGTGAGCGGCAGCAATATGAAGGATTTGTGAGGCATCAATGCAATACCGCTGCCTTAGGCAAATCTAGAGCTACAAGAACGAGCGACGGCATATGGAGATGACGTGAGTGGCAACAATCGAAAGGATTTGTGCGGAATCAAGGCGATGTAGTTGGCTTAGGAGAATCTGAAGTCGTGAGATCGAGCGAAGGAATGGGGAGCAGACTCGAGCATGCAATAGTCTTGAGACTAAGGATTTAGTGTGCGCCCATAACACTACCCCCAGGTACAGAAGAAGGATTAGATTGAGAGATGAATATGAGAGATGTTTAAGGTTGAGATCATACAGCCTAGTGTGACCTCCTTATCTAGCCCAGTCTCATTAATGAAAAATAAGGGTGGAAGTTGGTGTTTCTAGTGGATTATCGGGTAGTGAATAAAGAAACTGTACCTGACAAATTTCACATCCGATAATCGATGAGCAACTAAACTCGTTGTGCGCGGTTGTAGTATCATCCAAGATTGACTTGAAGTCAGGGTACCAATATGTTCGAATACGGCCAAAAGATGTGCACAATATTATATTTCAAACTCATGAGACACTATGAATTTCTGATTAAATAGAAGGGATTGTCTGAAAAAGACACCACATAGAAGCCAAACGACTTGATCCAGCAGCGGCTTTTTTTTTCCATTTTGAGGACAAGATACCTTTTGAGAGGAGAGTAATGTTACACTGGCGCATAAGAGCAATTTAGTCCTTTTATTAGTTATTATTGGGGGTATAAATAGGGATTATTATACTTAGGGTTAGCTTGTCTTAAGAGTTAGGTTTAAGAGAGATCGCTTACCTCTCGAATTGCAGGTGTTAGGGTTAGGGTTTGAAAGAGATCGCCTAACTCTCAAACTGTAATTGCTTATCTTTTATGAATTTGAGTTGTGTTGCTTGGTGTTATTGAAATAAAATATTTGGTTGACCTAATCTTTGTAGAAAACTCCTCTGATTCGTATCAGATTGTCATTTGAACCAATAAGAAAAGTGAAAGGCTTTAGACTATAAAAGATAATTAGTACCATCAAAGTTAATTGTAGTGCTAATAGTGAAGTAAGACTTTGAATCATTGATAGCAGATTAAAAAGCTATGAACAATATGAGATAGAGTAGAAAAAGGTTTAATTAAATTCAAATCATTGAGAAGTGATGCATAAAGAGTCTGCCCTAAGTAGAAGGTGAGTATGCATATGTGGACGTGAAAAAGTGATGAAGTGAGTTTGAATCAATTGTGTGAGAATAAGCACAGTTATAGGCAAACTAGAGCAGTAAGTCAGGCGTGAAAGCTTATGTGCAACAGACGAGCAAGTAGGGCAGTCCATGAAAGCAAGTAATGAGAAAGAAAGCAAGCTCGTCAAAAAAACAGAAAAAGCATGCTCACATATAGAATACAAGTGAGTGCAAGCAGCACAATAATGAATTAAGGCAAGGAAAGCAGAAGTGACAGAGCGCAAAGAAAAGGGATAAGTATGATCAATATAAAAGCATGCGAGCGAGATTTGAGGTTGGACGAAGAGCATGAACACGAACGTGATAGCAGGCCAGCGTGAGATGAAGAGTATTAGCAGGGTTGAAATTGAATAAAGGTTGGACTGGCACTTGGAGGGGGGGTTAGCTACGTTTTTCTTGATCTGATACCATTGTAAAATAAAAAATATATATGTTTATTCAGTTGGCTGGTCTCCTTATTCTAATAGGTGAAAGAATACAGTGTTTTGAAGACTACCAGAAAAACATGGACCACTAGCTATAATAAAAATATTTCCCTAAGAAGAAGAAGAAGAAGAAGAAGAAGAAGAAGAAGAAGAATTAAGAAATAAAAGTTTCATCTTTTCAGAGGATTGTATTTACTTCCCTGGGGAACCAAGACTAACACATGGATCGTATATGCATGCGTGAACTAACCCAAGCCAAGGTGGCACCAAAGTGGGATGTATGAGCCTTTGTCCTAAGCCAAGACAAGGTGGCACCAAAGTGGGATGGATAAGCCTTGGTCCTAAAATAGCTATTGATGCCTGATTAATTAGCAAGCATGGATTTGATTGGCACATAAAACACTAAATTGCTACATTTTATAGCTCATTGAAATAGAAAAAGGGTTTATTATTCTATCCTAGAACAACAATCAACGCACAATTACAGAATTAAAAGATCAATAAATTACAACAAAATAAACTCATAAAAAAAAATATCATAGGCCTAACCTAATTAAAAATTTTCAATAAATGTAGTTCGCAACTATGATAGAGAAGATATCAGCAGAACACAAAAGACCTAGAATATGAAAGTGCTCTTTTCTGGAGTATGGAATCCAAAGGTGTTGATGGGAAATGATATAGCAAGAATTAGGAGGCCGAGGAGTAGATTTTTAAAATCGAAAAAGCAATAGACAATAAGCCAACATTCATATCAAAATTCTTCCAGTTGAGATCAATCACATTCAATGGAAAGCTCGTGAATGGAAGGCCTATGAAGGATGCAATAGCCCAACAGATGTAAATGGTGTATGTTGTCACGAGCTGAGCCCAGAAATAAACTGCTCAAACAAAGAGGGTGTTGAGAGGTCAATAGGCCAGTTGGGCATGTAGATTTCACGGCCAACCCCAAACTCACATAGGAAATAGGATTTATCCGATCCAGTAAATCCGATAATTTGTGCGACGGAGATGAGCTCGCTAGCGATAGCGGAAGAAATTCTTAAGTCCACCTCACAATCAGATTCAGTAAATCCAGATTTATATCGCAAAAGAGACAGAACACAGGAAGAAAAAACAGAATGCGAAAAAATTCGATTTAACACAACGTTGAATTTAATTTTTGTTTATTTGATGTTTGGTCGGATTTATGCTAAATCCTATTAAAACTATGCTACCAAACACCGCCTTAGATTTTCATTCATAATTAAATGTATCATGTGTCGTAGTAGTAGGATTTAGAGCTTTTTAAGTGTTCAAATCTGAGAAAACAACTAGAAAGGATTTGGCAACAAACTTGCTGCTAGTGCCAACATTTGAAAGTAGAAATGAAAATTCCAACGTCTCAATCCTAAGCATAGAGTCTCATAGTCTTAAACAAAATTGTATAACCAAACAAATCACAAAGCAAATGTTTCTCATTTTCCTATTTTCTTTGATTTTACATACTAGGCTGAAAATAGTCCGAGAATATTTATACTTGTCATTCTTGTAACAGTTATTTTCTATATAAAACCGAAAAACAATGCATATAACGTGGTGTCTCTGCAAAAAATAATTTTATCTATGCAAGACAAACAAAAACAGAAGGCGAAATCCAAAAAAGTACCATTAGAAAACAAAAGGAACCATGTGAAACTAAATAATGCAGCTTTCATGACATAAAAACTCATGCGATCAAAAGAAGCTTATCCACCTGGATGTGCTTATTCTCAGATTAGGGGAAGCTAATAGTTGTTGAACAGCACTTGCAAGCTTTTTATCTTTTGAGGCCACCACCATTGCTGCAAGATTTCAAATGTTATATACGAGAATGTGATGCTAATTCTGATAAAATATGAGCCTAACACCAAAATCTGGTCTGAAATTTGATTAAGAAAACAATGTAGGAGTAAAGTGGCAACAATTAAACTTCAATAATCTTGAAAAACTATCCCATGCTCCAAACTCCGCACGCCTGCCAGAACATGAATAAAACAGCTAATGCTGTCTCCGATATTAAATGAACCTGTAGGCAATTTCTTCATCAGTTCCACTGCAAAGGAAGGGCCTGAGAGCACAACGAATGGCTGGCGAGGACTTCTTAGTGCTTGTGGAATTATCTGAGACATCATCCTTAAGGTATTTAACTCCAAGCCTTTGCTAATAGAGATGAAAGGCAGATTTGGATCAACATGCTGGGAAATTCCTTCAAGAAAGGATGAACTGAACTGCCATAATATAATAACGGTAAGTTCCCTTGCTAAAGGTTCTCAAGAGTGTCTTTTAATAACAAGACATCCGCAACAGAATTGATGTCTATTGTTTCAACAAATGAATGAGCTCCGTAAGAAAAATCAATATAATCCAGCAGTCTTTGAGGCACATATGGACAAACTTCATGATCATATTGTAAAAATTTAATTTTGGATCACCTGAACTGGTACAGCATGCAAACAAAAATCAGCTCCGTGTAAAGCATCCTTTGGACTGGTGCTTGCAACTATATTTTCTGGAAGCTTAAGATCAGGGAAGTACTTGCTGCAGTACAAGAGAAAAACTTAATTTTAAATAGATAAAAGATGAATGGAGAGCATTCACTTCTTTGCACATGATTCGACATACCACTTTTTATCCATGCAACTCAAAATAAATGAAAGAACAGGGAGTCAAGAAAACAACCGCATACAATTGTGAAAGGAAACGATTATGCACTTTCCAAAATGGTTCACATTCATTGATAGTGATATGATGTATAAAGAGATTAATTAATGCCACCAGGAAATTTTATTTATGTATAGTTGATTATTTGTTTATTTATAGTCATACGATTAATAAAGAACACATTATTTATTTTGAAAATTGATTGCATTTATCATATTCACTGCACCATGTGAAAATGAGGCTAACCCTATCAGAATTATATGTTGTACATAAAAAATGTGCCAGCACAGATCCTGAGGAGATCTAACAGTCCAGAAGGAAGGAAGTACGACAAAGATGACCCACCGAAATAAGCTTAAGAGGCCCACTTATCTGACCAGATGCAGTCATTCGTGCCAAGGCCAAAGGCCAACTGAGCCAAGAGAAAGACTGAACGATCTGAATCTGAACCAATCGGACTAAAGCAAAACAGATAAGCATCAGAGCTAGCCATTACAAGAATGTTGAGACGAGGGTCGACGTACCTTCCAATAGATCCAACCGGAGGAAAGAATCTAGTCCCTCAATATTACCAACTATCCCATGGAGAGGGCTGGTTGTCTTTGCCCCTTGCCGACCCAGTTTCTGGTCTTTCTTCCATGGCCTCTTCCCTCGGCACTGCCCACTTCTAACCGGCTTGGCATCCGTTAGGTGTCTTGGTGTCGTGCACCCGAGGAACCTACATCTGATAAAGAACTTTTAACTTTCCTCTCAATAAGAACTAATTCATCGGTGACAATCCTTTAGATTACAATGTAAGACTCGGATATAGAATAAATAAAGCCCGCACCTTCTGTATTCTCTCCAAAGCGGGCCACCACTGGCACCTTCTTGCCCTCTACCACTCCAGCTTCGGGGCTTGCAGGCTTCACTCGGATTTTCTTCTTGGCCCTAGCAGCCACCGCCTCTCATTCAGCTTCATCGGCATCCGAAGCTGCCCAAAGCTCTCCTATCATCTGGCCATACTTCTCTGGCTGCAATACCCAAGTAAAAACTATCGGGTTGAGGTACTAGTTGACGAATAGCCGCCTTCTCAATCTCTAATGATTCGACCCGGATTAGATCAAGCATTGTCTTCTTCTTCTTGATTGCGCCTCTCGTCAGAACAGCCTGGATGTCCCAGCTCGTCAAAAAAGAGCCGAGAAAGAAGCGTAGCCTCCAATTCCTTATCATGTCTCCAAGTCCAACAACTGGAACTTGTCAACCGAGGTGAAATGCACTTAACCCTCCGGAGCAGCCTGGAAGGAGAACATGTAGGTGAAAAGCTCCTTCAACAACGGAACCCGTACTCGGCAGCAGAAAATAATGCATGCCATGATGGGTTCGGTAGAATCTGAGCGGAAACGATCCCGTAGTGGTTGAAGATTGCTCACAACTCATGGCAGAATGGCAGCCTCAAACTACATTTGAATGGGTCTCGGTAAGAAATAAGGTCATTTACAAATAGGCTCATTGCTCAGTCGTTTCCTCCAACGGCTCGAAGCTTGATGGTGGGATCAAAGACAAAATTTCTTGTAACCGGACCACCTCCCCCGGTGTCATAGTTGACCTCTCAGGCACGACAACTAACCCGAAATTTTTCAAAGTATACTTTGGAGCCATCGAAAAGCACAGAGAACTAAAGAGCGGAATGCCAAGAGAGTAAGAAGGAGCAAAGATAAAAGGGTAGTAAAAACGTAGCGTGATTTAACTCATAGCTCTTATATATAGGATAACAGCACGCTGACACAAACATCATATCAACATAGTATTCAAGAAATAAACAAATTTTTTTTCTGAAACTATACATCATAAATAACACTCAAAAATTAATTTGAGAAGAAGTACTTTACAAGATGATCATCGGTCGCTTCAGCTAAGACAACTCCCTTCCGATGCAACCTCCTATACAAAATTTGTCCCTTGAACTTAAATTGGGTCATTTGATCCACCTCAACCTGAGCTCGTTGTACAAGGGACTCCTCCTGGACTTCCGACACCTCCAAACGAGGGGTTGTTATCTCTACCCGATCTTCTCCATGCTTGTCGACATCTCGCGCAACTCCACTTGTTAGATCCCAGCAGCCCGAGCAAAGGAATTCTCGATCTCATCTAGATATCGGGACAATGATCCAAGAGACATAGGGCATCCATTAGTTGTTTTACCGTGAATCTCATGGGGATAGTCCGGATAGTCGATCCCACCATCCTCGCTCTTGGCCGGTACCTGGGTTGCGACCACTAGCGCCGCAGTGGGATCCTCACCAGCACCTAACGGAGGCAAGTTATCTCTCATGTCGATTAGATCAGCTGTACCAAGAAACAATCTAAGATAAAGGAAACAAAATTTCAAAACATAATAAGCAAGGCCGATTCTCCTCATACAAAGGAACGGCTCCAACTCACTCCCCGTGATTGACATGGTGCCCTCCCTGAGAGGCGACAAAGCACTCGTAGCCTCTTGCGAATTTGGCGGCTACAGAGAACCAGTAGCCTCTTCTACAGTCTGTTTAGTCGGCCAATTTCGAGCCGCGGCAGAAGGTTGAACCAACGAACTGGCACTCAGGTCGCCCAATTAGCCTCCATTATATGCTCGATTTTTCCTCTGCCAATGTCGATAAAACGAGTCAAATAACCTCGCTTGATCCACCTGCACGTCAGTTTCAGCTTCTTAATGGAGGCTTTCTTCTTCTTCTTCTCACCTTTCAGATAGTGCCGCACTGTCGGCTTCCCGAATGTGGCAAGAAGCATTTCCTTGCTAGGGAGTTCATCAGGAGGGTTTGAGACATTCTCCATGAAAGCACTTGGAAGCTAACCAATTCCGATGAAGAGAAGAAAAACAAATATGAAATATCAAAAAAGTCCGGTCTACCTTATTTAGAAGAATTATGGGCACAAAAATCCTGAGATTTCAATTATTAAATCACAGATTACGAAATAAATGATATCTACTTTTTGTATCTTATTCTTTTATTCTTATCACAACATTACTTTCAAGGAGTAAAAAAATCAAAAAACTAAAATATGTACATAAAAAATGTGTCAGTGCATATCCCAAGGAGACCCAACGGTCCAGAAGAAAGAAAGTATGACAAAGAGTGTCCACTGATAGAAGATCGGTAGGCCCACTTATCCGATAGGATGTAGTCATTCGAGTTAAGGCCGAAAGCCAACCGTGCCAGAAGAACGGCTAAACAGTCTGAAACCGAAGCAATCGAACTAAAGCAAGACAGATAATCATCTGAGCTAGCATTATAAGAATGCCAAGCAAGACTTTCCTTCCAATAGATTCAACCCAAGAAAAAAGTTTAGTCCCTCAATATTACCAGCCATCTTACGAACGCTCTCGAGGTTCTTCATCAGGGACCAAGAATCAACAAAAATAGAGCCTCACAATCATCCCAAAGAACCACATCATCAAATAATGAGCTATATGTTGGGTTACAGTGTTTCAGACTCTTCTCGATAGCCTAGTCTCATTTTTGCGACAAGAGCTCTTCATATAAGGATCGATGGTCGATAGCTAGACTAGATCAATCGATCAATAAAGCCTAACCGACCAAGTCAGTCTTTTTGAACTAAAGCTAATCAAGCCCAGCCGATCGGTTGTACCGACTTTGGGCCCGTTTGGGGCAGCTATAAGTGCGGGCAGCGTTTTCAAAACACCGTCTCATCGTTTGGAAAACACGTTTTGACAGCTTATCTGAAAACACGGTTGTGAAAACGCCGCCTCATCGTTTGAAAAACACGTTTCGACAGCTTATTCGAAAACATGGTTGGGTTTTTACACTAAACGCAGGCCGCGAGTCGAACATCGGGGGCCGCGTTTTAGGATAAGTTGCTTATCTGGATAAGCACAAACTACCCCAAACACACCCTTAGTATAGTCGACTGAAACAGTCTTACCAATTCGAAGGCAAACAAACCACCCAACCAAGTCAGAGGGCAGTTGAGAAATAGATTCATATATGTAAAATACGAAGAATATTATATCCAATCCCCCATTAAAATAGAAGGAAAAATATAATATACTATATTGTGCATTTTCCCCTATAATAGGGAGATTATTTTGTGAGAAAATGCTAAGTGACAAGATGTTTAACTATTCATTATGTTCGCTCCTCTCTCTAATTTTTTACGCTCTAACCCTTGGGGTGTGTTTCACGGGAGGATTCAACATTTACTAAAATTTTGATTAATTGGCACAATCTTTCGTTCAAAGATGCAGCACATACACCAAGATGTATAAATTGAAATTTGAGGGTGCACTTAAAAGAATCGTTTATATTATCCATCTATAAAAAAACAAAAATAGCAGAACAACTAATATGAGAATGCATTAAAGCCACTCACCAATTACAATGTGTTTCGTTAATCAGACGACAAACTATACCATCTCTAACAAGCATAGCCACCTCCATATCGGCCTTCTTACCCGCCAAATGTGCTGCCATTGCAGTGCCAAAAGATCCCCCACCAAGAACCACAACCTGCTAATTGAAATCAGAAACACCCCGAAGAACCTACTCCAAATATGAAGTATTAGCATGAATTTCCAGGTAGCCAAATTTATCTACCTTCTTCGTCTGCTGGAGAACGTCGATCCTGGCCCTCGAACGCCATGAGCGGGACCAACGAACCAGCTTCTCCCACGCAATCCGCACCGCCCTCCTCCGGTCTTTCCCTCCCTCTGGGGCTCCTGAAACTGCACTGGAGAGAGAGTTTATTCTTTCTTCGGCCTGGTCTAGGTTAAAAGCGGCAAGTGGGCAGTGATCGGGAGAGAGAGAGGAAAGGGGGAGAGAGAAAAAAGAGCAAGGGAGAAGAGAAGCCATCGCCGCTGCAACTTCGACTGCGTAGCAATGAGCTTTATCCCTTTTCGTGCGCGCGCGAGTTGTGGCGTAAGCTTCAGCTCGAAGGCGATGTAATGTAGTTACTTCTTAGAGGTATAATCGAGAAATTTACATATATACCGCCCAATTTTTATGTATTTACATATTTGTCGACTAAAGTTTCATATTTATACATATATTTTGATGTTAAAGCTACACATTAAAGATATGCTTCACTTTTAAGCAGTTAATATTTTTGACATTATTTATGTAATATTTAAAATTTGAGTGGTACGTACGTAAATACAAAACTTTGCACGTTACATACATAAATATATAAAAAATGTGTGTTATGTTGGTAAATGTCCCAATATAATATTACTTTGCTTGATTAAATAAGCACATAAAAAAAAATTGTTTTGTATTTAATAATTAAACTTCAATATTTATATGATACTTAAATTCTCAATCGTCACATAAAGATATTATTAAGATTATTTTTTTAAAATAAAATGTTCTTACTTCATATTTTAATGTAATTATAATATTGCAATATATGATAAATTATTATTAAAGTTTAAATATTTAATATATAATTATAAATGAATTATTTGATAAGCATTTATCATAAATGTTTTTTTTTTTTCATATTCTGATGCAATTTTAAGCTGGTCCAATGCCATAAAAGTGAAAAGTAGGCCATGTTCGCATTTAGGGCTGTCAAAACGGCTCGTCGTTCACGAGCAGCTCATGTTCGGCTCGTTAAGAAGCTCGTGTTCGGCTCGTTAACTTTGTTCGATAAGTTAACGAGCCGAACACGAA
>NW_018164866.1:483714-492256 GCF_001263595.1 Phalaenopsis equestris | reverse complement strand
TACAAAGATTTATAATCAATTAAAATATTGATTAAGAAAATAGAATAAAAATTATTAAATTAGATTCAAATGATGTTTTAATATAAATAATAATTTTTAAATCTTGTTCAAACACTTCTTTTTTTATGGCTACATAATTAGGGTTGTTAAAAGGACTCTTTGTTCGTGAACAGCTCGTGTTCGGCTCGTTAAGCAAACGAGCCGGAACACGAACACACTTTTTCAGCTCGTTTACACCCCTATTCGCATTGGCCTTGCTTTAGATCAATTATGATTCATTGAGTGAATTTTTCATAATGAAATTTGATTGTTCTCAGTAATATTTATAATGGGAATTTACATGCATACCACCCAAGTCTTCTGTATTTACATATATGACATCAAGATTTTACTTTTTAATTTCTTACCAATCAAAACTTTCATGTCACCTCAAAAAAAAATTAACTATTGTTTTAACATTTAAATTATTGAAATAGATTTTATATTACTTAATTTAGTTTTTTGAGGGCAATTATTTGCATAATGACCTTCTTGTTTACATATCCAATATTTATTATTCCTCATTTGTTTGTTTTTTGTATTATTTTCTTTTCTCCGGTTCTTTTATTAGGATTATAATATTTTTTATTTGATTTTCTGAAGAATTTTTTCTTTTTCTTTTTTGCAGAGCGCTCACAGGTGTTATGTAATGGACATCCTCATTGTTGAGGAATTAAGTCTTTTCACAACATATAGATTGTTTATATTGTTTATTTTTCTTATGTAAATCAATTTGTTGGCAAGCTTCAGCTAATTTTTCTAAAGAAAAATGTATTCGGCTTCCTAAATCTATATAATTAGGATACGTTTGTTTGAATTCTTGACTCCATAAAATATTATATGGTTATGGCAGTTTGTAGAAATACATATCTAAATATGCTTCTTTTTCTTCATATAATATATCATAGAAATATTTTTTATAGTCACAACTATATTCATTTAAGTAGCTGATATTGCATATATTTAAAGATGTTAATTTGTGTTTGGCTTCTTGGGATGCCTTTTGTCTTCTTTGTTCATCTGAGAATGTTAATACTTTATATCATAGGAATTCTCCTTTTAAATATTTTGCATATTCAATAAGCCAACTTCCAGGATTATTTGAGTCACATGTTTGTCTTATAATATTTTTTATTCAGAAGATAATCCTGAAAACCATTTTTTACTTATTGTTGTTAATGTGTTTTCTATATAATTATACACGCCTTCTCCTTTTAAGTTATAATTATATATTGCTAAACTATTTTCAATTACCCATTTGTCTATTACTTCGTTTGTATTTTTACAGCAATCAATTTTTTAAATAAACTCCATGACCACTAATAGGTTCTGGTATATTATCAGGTAATTTTTGTTTATCATTTTTGGATTTGTTAGTAGATCTCGGACTTGGTACTCTTTTAATACTAACACTGAGAGGTAATTGGTTAAAATGAGATGTAGTATTAATGTTAATTGGATTAGAACTAGTGCTGATTTCATTTGAGATTTGAGTATCTACAGAGGGATAGTTTATTGGATTATTCATAAATTAATATTTCGTCAAAGTACTAATTAAGTCTTTAATTTCATTTTCAGAAGAAGTTGGTTCTTCAACATTGATGACTTCGTTTAATCGAATAGAACCTTGAATATTTCTTTGCATATTTGTCCAACCTAGAATTTCAGGATTAGAATAAAATTTTTCTAAATTATAACATTCAGCTAAGATATCAGCTATTGCTATAAAATTCATGGCTGACAATTTTTTCTCTAATAATTGAGCAATTTGACGTCACTGTTTAAATCATTTCAAATAATACACCACTTCAGCTTTTCTTCATTCTTCTAGTGAGTGAGTCCCATATTTTTGTCATTTGTCAATCCTTCTTGAATAATTGAGAGATTTAATAATTTTGGAGAATCTTTTTGCAGGCTTTTGGCTTCTAGCTTCTCCCGTATTTCTTGTATTGTATCCCTTTTCTGGCAATTTATGCACTTATGTAATCTCTCTTTCTATTAAAGCTTCTGGGTTGAAGCTTCTGGCAGAAAGAGAGAGAGAGAGAGAGAGAGAGAGAGAGCTCTACTGAACAGTAAAATTAGGGAATGGTGTAACTTTTTCTTCATAAAATGATCTCTTATTTATAGACATAGGGGTACAAGAATTGAACTTACATTTATGCCCCTATTTTAAGAAGATTTGTATATGTTATTCTAGGGATTATATCTCTGTTGTCCCAGGGCCTTGGTCAGTTCCGGCCGAAGAGATGAATCGATCAGTACTGTCGATCAACCTTTTGGACGAGGTCGTCAGTCAGTCCTTCAGGTCTAGGCAGTCGATTGAATTTCTGGCTAAGGTTGGCGAGGTCGATTTAGCCTGGCGATATTTGTCGGGCGTATGAGTTGTCGATTTAGCCCGGCGATATTTGTGACTAGCAAAAAGTCAATTGTTAGTCTGGACCACCAGGTCATTTTATAGTGGGCTTCCCTTTGTCATGTCATTCCTTCTTGGGAATGTTAGATTGCCTCGACATTCGTGATGATAAATTTTATATGTACATATTTATTTCCCTAATTTTCTTGCTTATTGAAAGTTAAGGCTACAATAAGAACAAAGTAATTGAATGTGGAAAGAGAACACTATTTGTGATTATTTAATAATGCGATAATTGAACTTTCCTTAAATTTCGTGCACATGATTTCTATAAATAGAGAGTGAAGGGTGTGCTTTTCCCATCTTCCTTTGATTTTCTCCACTTGATATGTCTGAATTCCGATCGCTAGCAAGGTGAATGAGTTATCCAAATACACCAAAGGTAGGGACTACGATAAGCTGCAAATGAAAAATGAGTGAGATCAACTGAAAAATGATTGAAAAATTTTGAATGATTTGAAAAGAGGCTCAACAGGTTTGGGTTGAGACCCGGTGAAACGTACCATTGATGCTCCAGAAAAGTAGTGGACAGAGAGACTTGTGGTAAGGAATTTTTTAACCAATTAATTTGAGTCATTTCACTTTTTTTATACTAACTAAAGGGTTTGATGGTTTTTTTTTTTTATGTAGGTGGTTCCCGCAGCCAAAAAGTTCAAGTTTTGTGGACTTGAACTCGAGTTCAAGGAGAAATTAGACCAAATGTTTGGGGGTGTTGTCGCAACATGCAAATAAGCATGTGCTCCAAGCAGGACTGGGTTTAATGGTACACATGAAAATGTTGTTGTTAGCCTATCAGCTGATTCACCAGAATTCCACAGCCAAGATTTCCCTAAAATCTAGTCAACCAACTAGCCTAAGCGCTCTAGTGTGGAGAGTAAGAAAAAGGGTGGAGCTTCCTCTATCAAAAACCAGATATCATACCTGATAGAGTCTTCCAACGACGCCCCCCCCTAAAGTTCAAAGAGCCTCAATTAACGAGGTTGTTCAAATTCTAGAAGAAAATCCGAACATTGCTGAGGACTTCGATCTATACATTGTTGTTGTGGAGTTGCTTCAAGATTCAATCCATAGAGATTTCTTCATAGCGATTTTGATAGATCGACGGGTGGTGTATCTACACCATTTTTATGCTCGCAGAGAGAAATGAGAGATTATGACTTTTATTTAGTAGTTTGTTGAGATACTTATTAATTTCAATACTATTTCATTGGAACATTTATCAATAATATTGAAATTTCTTATTTCAAGCATTTTTTTTATTCGAACGCCCTTAATCTTATTTAATGCTTATACTTGAGATGTTATTCTTGTTGAATTTAATAAGTTCTGTCTCTTTTATGGTAACACAAATAAAATGTTTTATCAGCATGGACTGAGAACAAGAAAAATAGAGAAGGAGAAATGCAATAATCCAATTGATCATTCAATATTACAACACTTACATTGACCGCTCTCCATGCTACACATCATCTTATGTTAGAGACAAATAGGTTGGAGAAATGCTTATTGACCATCCAATCAAATTCAGGAACATGTTCTGAATGACGCATGAGGTGTTTACCGATCTATTAGCGGAAATGACTCGATTTCATGATCTTCATGGGCCATCTAGGACAACTAAACTTGAGGTCTTAGCGATTACTCTGTATATATTGTCACAAAACGAGTTTGTCATTTTTTAAGGTAGGGATAACAATTTCAAATTAAAAATTTTATATATGAGAAAAAGACATAGCCTAACTGGAGGGTTCTATTTAGGATTGCATCGGTGCAATAGATAACACACATGTTGATGCACGAATAAAAATGATGAGAAAGTTGCATTTATCGGGCATTGTATAGCCCCCACCCAAAATGTCATGGCAGTGTGTGATTTCAACATGTGTTTTACTTTTTATCTTGCACTTCCAGGCAGAATATTTTTCATTGGAACATCAACAAAGTTGAGTTATATCCTTATTGAATTATATTTTGCATTTCCAACTTTTTATCCATATAATGGCTGGAAATTTATTGCCGCCTTCTTAAGAGATAGAAGTTTCAAAAGTTGTTGATTCACTTCAGTCCAATTTTGTTGTAATAAGTTGTTAGAATGTAAAATACATTCAAGTTTTTTTTTATATTTGATCTAGTTAAAAAATAGGCAATAACAAGTCATCATGAAAGTGGATCTTCCCCCAAACTATTAGAGCGTGGAATAGCTTTTGCTGACAGTTTTTAGATTTATGGCTTTTTTGATATTCTCTTGCATTGGCCTGAAGCAACTTGGAAGGCGCGTGCATCTTACGTTCAACTGCTGGCTTTGTCGATGTTAAGAATAAAAAGATGGGACTTTGTGATGAAACAAAATCAAATGTCATTTATATTCTGCCTTTTTGATGTTGTTTTGGGCTGTTATCTACTGGGTTGAGCAGGCATAAGATGAACCATACCAGTAAATTGAAAAATGTGGGTTTTATCTTGTACTTTGATAGTTGAGTGATATTGTGAGAAATGATTGATGATAGGTGCCAGTTTTGTAAATGTCAATGTTTCAGAGTGCTATGAAATCATATTTTTAAAATATCCCTATGCAGGAATAATTACATAACACATCAATGAAAAAGGGTGTCTGCTTTGTAATTATCAATGTTTGTAGTGCTATATTTGTAACTTGTCGGAGTTGTACTCAATTATTATTAGTTTAAAGGAATCATACTATTAACACGTAAGACGACGATTTCTTTGGAGGTAGCCCTTCATCCCACTTGTTAATTAGCTTGACATTGGAGAGCTAAAAATATGAGGCTCTTTTTCTAACACTAGCATTTGGAAGATCCATTTGGCACTGAGGTTTGCACAGTTACTGGATCATAAAAACAGATGGTGGAAAGATAAGAGGAACTGGCTTCAAAGCGTGCCAAGTTTTCTATGAAATGAAAAAAAATGGGTTTCAAAATGTTGATTTTATGGCACTTTGCTTTTATATTTTTTGGAGAGCCTATATTCTCTGAAGCTTTGTGATGTTTTAATGGTTTTGTACCTTTCTGGTTCTTGGCAATGATGTGAATTCTTGATCTTTGAATTCAAAATGCTACCCAACATATTGGTTTGTTTGATCTATCATCACGTGATTATGTTGCTACTGGAAGGCATAACTTGATGGATTACTATATTGAGCTCTAACCCACGGTGGGATTTAAAAGGGTTATTTTTGTTATATGGGAGCTAAAACAAGAACATTTACATACATGCCACTACAATGAACATCAGTTCTCCACTTGTATTTCTTGAAAATTAATTTCACGGTTGCAATGCTCCCTTTTGTTGTAATTGGTTATCTATGCAGACGGTTCGATTGATTCCCCAGATGATGTTGATCGACAATGGAGAACATCACTTGAGCAAAGTCTGGCACGGAAGCTACACCTTGTAAAAATTAAAAATAATATAATTATCTTACTAATTATTGTAATAGTTATAGAGTTTTTTTTTTTTTTTTTTTTTTTTTTTTGCTCTCCTTATGCCTGCTACTTGAGATGTATTTATGTAAATTATGGATCGTTATCATTGAAGTTTGGACTTAACAGTAGTCATGTACCTCCTTGAAATCTTTTGTTATGTAAATGATAAATTTTTGTTGTAATATATAGCAGAAATGTGTACTTATACGTTATAAAAGTTATGAATAAAAGTGTATTTCAAAATGAGAAAAAATGAGCACACATCCCTTTAATTGGCTTTCTTTTTAATTTTTCATCGATATTTGATAAAAAATAAGTTAAATTAATTAATTCATTAATAATATGTTAAATCCTAAATAGAAAATATATTTAATACATTTGTGTCAGCGAATATAAGAGCATTCCTATAATAAGTCTTTTATTTCATATGTTCACCCATCTAACAAGTTAAAATTTTAAAATATATTAATCAATCTCATAAATTTATTACATAACAATTACTGACTAATAACCTAACAATTACATTTATTACATAATTAACACTTTAAAGTTTCACTAATTTATTACATAATAATTTTACTTATGGAGTTACAAAATTTCATTGTTACAGTCTTTTTTTTAAACAGTTTTACCAAACAATAGTAGAATTGTTATTTTTTCACACAGCTGCACCAAACAGACAGTCAGTTTTCCCGCAGCAGCTTCCTGAGACAGCGCAGCTGCAACTGAAAAGTTGTAAAGCTGCAGCTGCGCCAAACAGAGCCTTATAGGTTTCACAAACCGCATTAACCATTTAATAGAAATCAAACCATGACCTCCAACTCCACTTCTTAGAAATTGAGGAAACAGAAGAAAGCTGAAGTCGAGTCAAATACATCAATGGTAAAACTCATTTACAGTTCCAACGCTTTAAGTACCTAAATGCAGGCCTATTACTAAGAATATCTAAAATAATAAAATTTTCATCTATAAAATTTAAATATAGCTCTTTAGCATGCTTTATTTAATCTTGAGCAAAAAAAAGTCAAATATAGCAAAAATTACTTCATGCACTTAATTTCCTAAGAAAATAACAATGTTCACTTCTATAACTATAAATAAAAAACAGATGGTAATAAATAAGGTGATCATATTTGCTTCAAATAGGAAGAAACATATCCTTTGAAATATCAACAAAAATGATTGTAGTTTTTGCACTTCAGGGACTTGTGGATCCTAATGCATGCAAAAAAATACAAAGCCATCTAATCATATATCTAATCATATTCTCATTTCCTTCACATTAACAACAAAAAAAAAGAGAAATTTATATACATACCACACAATTCTTATATATTTACTTATCTAACACTTAAAGCTTGATATTTCACTGATAACACCTCATAAATCTAAGCACATAAACCTAAAAAAGGTAAACCTTGAAGATTTGAGTGTTATGCATGTAAATATAAAAGTTTAGCAGTTAGATATGCAAATGCAAAGGAATTATGTGGAATGTATGCATATGGCCCAAAAAAAATGAACCATCATTAAAGAAATATCAATACAAAACCAAGAAGTTACTTCCCATGCGTTCCCTTAAAAATGATTCTACAGGTTACCAAACACCCTATTAAACAACACTAGCAGATATAAATTGCACGTTAAGCATATGCACATGATATTAAACACATTAAAGCCTACACAAAGCTTTAGTTAATAGGTAAACTTTTACTCAAGTGTCAATAAACTCCATTTCCACAGTTATCTCATTAAAAAACACCAGCAAATAAAGTTGATGATGCATCAAAGTTTCTTTGTCAGGTCAAGTTTAATTATTTTCAAATATTGAAACAAGATTAAAACGGGAAATATTTAAAGAAAAAGAGACTAATAATTATAAGTTTTATTTATCTCAGTAAGCTCTCTTATATTCCCAGGCATAACCTGCCAGGGGAAGGCTGGTTAAGGCTCTTCACATGGCATCTCAGTCTCTTCACATCAGATTGTTGGATTGGCTTCAACATGAACTCTTCGGCCCCTTCTTCTAAGCATCTATTAAACAGAAGGACAAGAATTAGTGGAGCATTATAAATTAATTTATAATTTTATATCATTATGAAACAATTACATGGCAGCAGAGAGTAAGTATTACTTCTTTATTCGTGTTGGGATGTTTTCTGAAGACATGACCACCACAGGAATCTCCTTTAAGTACGATACTTCCTGCATTTAGGGTTCTGTCGTGAACTTAAAAGTAAAATAAAACTTTGGAATACTAAGTGGAAGGGGGCATTTCCATATATACCACCCAATTCACATGTATTTACATATCTTACACATAAACTTTACATTTTACATTTATACCACACAAATCATTTATATCACATCAAAATAACCACTATTTTGACTCTTAAAAAGTGAAATACACATTTTCATTGAAAGATAAGATGGCATACATATGTAAAAAAATAAAGTTTAGGTGCTATAAATGTAAATTGATAGTAATGGAGTAGTAAGTACCTAAATGGAAAAACAATAGCTGACGCATGCATGAAACTTTTCCTTGCATAACTTCTGAGCATGAACCATGCATGGCCTCACATTAAGTCCACGCAAGTCAAATTCATATCGGATTAACAGGATTTTTTTTTTTTTTTTTTTGTGG
>NW_018164866.1:434000-483600 GCF_001263595.1 Phalaenopsis equestris | reverse complement strand
TATATATATATATATTGTTAGAGTTAAATCAGATAATCTTATTGATGTAAAGAGAGATAGAAATACCAATTACAGAATGTACTAGCAAGAAAATAAATAAATAAAAAAAATAAAAAGAAAAAAAGAAAGTAAATAAAAAAAAATCAAAGAAATTAATACATAATTCTGCATATTAATATTCTAATATTCCAATACTCCCCCTCAACTTGAAACATAGATATCACTGATGTTCAACTTGGATTTAAAATCACGAATAGTGGCTGAGGAAAGTTCTTTGTGAGGAAATCTACCAGCTGACCAATAAATGACACAAACGGAACACAAATTTCCCCGAACTCGAGTTTTTCCTTAATGAAGTGGCAATCAATCTCAACATGTTTGGTGCGATCATGCTGGACCGGGTTGTCTGTCATGATCATAACCAAAGAGCTTCACAAATTCCCAGGGACATGGACCGAACTTCAGTTTTCGCACTGCTCCGAACAATTATAGACTGCTTTATTTTTCATGTGATTAGGTTTCTACACACAAATGAGCAGTACCCCGAGATAAATAGCCAATCATGGACTGACCCGGCCTAATCCGCATGTATAAACTATAATAGAACGAGAGGTGTGACGAGAAATAAACAAACCTGAGTCCGGTGTGTCTTTTAAATAGTAGAAATCCGATAGACAGCTTCGAAGTAATGCTCATAGGGATCAAGTATGAATTAACTGACTATCCCAACTGTGTGGCATATGTCGAGACGTGTATGGGCAAGGTAGATGAGTTTCTCCGCAATACACTATCAGTGAGTCTTATTCACAGGAACTGCACTGGGAACATCAAGAAGCTTTTCATTGGAATCCATCGGGAGAGTGACTGGTTTGCACGGAATAAGATTGTTCTCTGTAAAAGGTCAACCACATAATTAAGCTGAGATAGGCAAATATCCTAAGATTACCGAACAACTTCTATGCCCAAAAAGTACCTGATAGACCCCAAGTCCACTTCAAAGGAAGCAGCAATGATGCCTTTCAGAGACTCCAATGCTGGTAGATCATTACCTGTGAGAACAATATCGTCAAGACAATAAAAATAGTTATCTAGTCGTTGAAGGAATGCCATAAGAAGAGAGTGTAGTCCGATTGAGCCTAAGTGAATATATGGTCAACCACCACATTTGTGAAATTTACTGAGCCATGCCCATGGTGATTTCTTCAATCCATAGAGGGATATTCACAGTCTACATGCTTGCCCCTGGGAGGCAGTGGAGTCAAAGCCAGGAGGAAGAATCATGTATACCTCCTCTGTAAGATCGCCATTCAGGAACAAACTCTTGACATCAAGCTGGAATAGGGGCAATCCAGATTCACTGTAAGGGATAAAAAGACCTGAATGGTGTTTAATTTAGCAACTACAGCAAATGTCTCATCATGGTCAACTCCGTAAGTCTATGAGCACCATTTGACAACCAACCATACCTTGTTACGTTCAAAAGAACCATCAGATTTGAACTTGATGCTAAAAATTCATCGGCATCTCACTGCTTTCTTGCCCCGAGGAAAATCAAAAATGTCTCAAATATGGTTCCTCTTAAGGGCATTCATCTCTTCCATGATGGCAACTTTCCAGGCTGGATATGCTAAGGCAGCCTCAATAGTAAATAAAAATTGATGATTGGTTAGGGCAGTAGCAATGCTCTGTAAGTTGGAAATAATCAGTTTAAAAAAAACATAGTTTGCCACGGGATAGTAGAGCATGTCTGATTGCATACCTTACTAAAGGAACTGACTTCCTCATTTGGAGTAAGAGTAGTGTTGTGGATGTCGTACGGAGGGTATTCAAGGTCCAACAAGGGGTTAGAGAGCTCCGTAGTAGGTACATCAGAACGAGAGCGTCAAGTGTAGACACAAAAAGTGGGAAGTTCTGCTAGTGGAACCAAAGGGACAGAGGGCTCCTTGGTGGTAGGAGAAAAGGGTGGAGCTAAAGGAACAAAGGGTTCCTCGATGGTAGGTGACATGGGGGAACATCCACGGTAGGATAAGGAATAATGTCCAAGAACTCTAGCTCCCCCTCGCTAGAGGCTGAGATAGGAAAGTAGAGAACACTTTAAAAAAAGGAGACATCAATACTCACATAGACCTTATTCGTGGTAGGGTCAAGTCACCAATACCCCTTTTGAGTGACAGAATATCTTAGGAAAATGCATTTTATAGACATGGGATCAAATTTACTCTGAGATGGTGTTGTATTCCGAACAAAGGCTGTGCGATAAAAAATTTTGAGATCTAAAGAGGAGAAGACCTGATTGTTATGAAAGTACGATCTAAAGACGGTTAAAGGGGTATGAAAGTTATGAATTTTTTAGGGAACTCTATTGATGAGCTAAGTGACGATAAGAATGACATCATTCCAAAAACGATTTAAGAAGTTAGAGTGAAACAAAATGAAGCGAGTAACATCAAGGAGATGTCAGTTTTTCCTTTCGACTACCTCATTTTATTGAGGAGTGTTGGTATAAGAGTTATGATGGAGGATGTCCTTACTTACTATGAACTCTCTTAATATAGGTTAAAAAATTCACGATCATTGTCAATTCGAAGAACTTGAATAAGAGTTTTGGATATGGTCAAAATGAAGATATGAAAGTTTTTGGAAATAATAACTTCAGATTTATCTTTCAAAATATAATCTCATGTCATCCGAGTGTGTTTATCAATCAAAGCAAGGAACCATCATTTATTAATGTAGCTAGGAGTGCGAGAGGGTCTACATAAGTCACTGTGAATAAAGAGAAAAGAGCGGAAGGTGTGTAATTGTGGGGTGGATAAGAAACACGATGATGTTTAGCTAACTGACAGGTTTAACATTTAAAATTAAAAAGATTTTTACTAGTAAACATAAACAGTTACAATTGTTTTAGGTACTAAGATTACACAAACGATAGTGTAACAACATAATAGAAAATTCTATGGACTGAGATAAACTGCAACTATTGGGTAGAGTGTCCTCATTCTCCTTCTTTTTCGCCAATCCGCTTAATAGTTCCGATCATCCTATCTGAACAACGATCCTTACAAACACAAACATCAGAGAAAAAATGAGCAATGAAATCAATGTTATATGTCAGTTTACTGACAGATAAAATGTTACACTTCAACAGAGGTACGTATAACACAGATTCCAGAGTTAAATTTATTGTTGAAACAACAAACCCTTTACTAGCAATGGAACTTTGGGACCCATCAGCAATTTTAACAGCATCTTTCCCTGAGCAAAGATAGTATGTCAAGAAGGCTTGAGAGCTTCCAATCATGTGATCCGTGACACTCGAATCAATGATCTATGGGCTAGAAAGGGCAAAAGAAATGAGTCGCATTGGATTGATACCTTGACATACGTGAGAGGTCGACGGGCCGGAAGTGAGCGAACTAGATCCAAGCAAGCTTGATCAAGTGCTCTAATTTGACTTGTAAGGGAATTGGAGGATTTCAGATTGTTTTGGGTAGAGACTGTTTGTACTGTGTTGGATTCAAAAGCTGTAGCGAGATCATTGGCAGCAGAAGATTTGGCCGAACCATTTGGATTCGAGTTTCCCGAGGAGCATCCAACATTTATCATGAGTGTGATTCAATTTGTGATGATAATTACAAGTGGGGTTACCAACACGGGGTTCAGCACTATTCGAGACCAAGGCAGATACTTCAGCAAAGGGAGTGGATGCACCAAGCATGACAAGTTTCCGGCTCTCTTTTCGGCAAATCTCAGTGAAAACAGCACGAATACAAGGAGGAGGATCTTGGCAAGGATACAACGTCAGACTTTTTCAAGATTTTTATTGAGGTCTGCCAGAAATTGAAACATACAGTCCATTTCTATAAGTTTCTGGAAGAGAGATAGGTCGACCAGAGATTCCCAAGAGTAGTCAAAATACATGTCATATTTTATCCATAATACAACTAGATCATTGTAGTACTGGGTCACGGTCCTCGATCCTTGGTTTGCTTACGAATTTTTTTGAATACCTCATAGAGTTGGCTGGAATTTCCTACATCTCAGTAGGTATCACGAACTGCTGTCTATAGGAGACTTGCGGAAGGATCATATATAATTGGCCAATAGAAGTGTCCATGGAGTTGATCAGCCACAAAATGAACATGAAATTCTCTACTTCCTAAGCTCCATAAATTGGATCAGTGTTTGAAGGTTCACGAATCACACTAGTGAGATGACCGAATTTTCCACGCCCTTTGATGAACAAGGATAGAGATTGGGATCATTGGAGAAAGTTATTGTCATTCAGTTTATAGGTTATAATCAAGAAGTACATGTTCTTATCTTACCCTCTGATTTGCAAAGGAACGGATGTTAGAATTGATTCTCCAGTGGAATCAAAAACATCTTCTGATGACGGCTCAGTGTCGGAGGAGTCTTTCATGACTCCAATTGAGCCCAAATGAGATGGTAGCTTGTTGAGACATCATAAGGTTCCAACTGTTGGAGGGAAGATATATGTCCTCGGGAAGTGGTTCCTGTTCGAAGGAGATATTTTGGTTGGCTGGAACCTGAACAAGGAAGATCTGGGCGGGAGATGGGGGATTATCCGAATGGGAACCTTCTTCCAATGGCTCGAAAGATAAGGGATCATACAAACGGGATCATCCGGTTCAGGAAGCGTGACCGGTGGCTCGATTAGGAGACGGGAATTTGGTCTGCATATGAGAATATGGGAATTTGGATCAGGAGATTGAGCTTTCAGCGGCTAGAAGAGGGTCTAACCAGCGGCAAGGAGGGCGTGACAACAGCTAGGTTAGAGTCATGGCTCCGATGCCATGTTAGAATAGAACCAGGGTGATCATATTGAAGTAAAGACGAGTATAAATACCCATTACAGGATCTACTAATAGGAAATAAATAAAATTGAAATAAAGGGACAAAGGAAAGTAAATAAAAGCAAATCAAAGCAATTAACACAAAATTCTGCACATTAATATTGTAATCTTTAACAATGAATAAAAAATTCCACTTTACTACCTTTATAAACTCAAGTGCGTCTTTTTTTAATAGGTTTACATCAAAAAGGTGTTATAAAATTAAATATCAAACTTTAGGTGTTAGTTATGTAAATCTATAAGAATTATGTGGTAAGTATGTAAATTTCCTTAAAAAATTATCATATAATCGTAATGCCATATCACAATTGGTTCAGGTTCATGTTTTGAATCTTCATTTAGCCAGTCATGATAATGGACCAAAAACCTTTACTTCACTATGATGCTAAACTTAGTTTTCAGTAATCATTTTGCAAAAGCCCATAAATTTGATACCTTTATCTTCTTCAGCAGCTCATAG
Source organism: Phalaenopsis equestris (assembly GCF_001263595.1). NCBI lineage: Eukaryota > Viridiplantae > Streptophyta > Magnoliopsida > Asparagales > Orchidaceae > Phalaenopsis > Phalaenopsis equestris. The sequence goes on along the minus strand of NW_018164866.1, from coordinate 478,263 downwards.
CCAGTCATGCCTGGCATGCAGTAGTCAGTGATTATCAAATTCACCTTCAAATCCTGCAAAATAAAATCATACATATCACATAGGGTGTCATCATATGCCTTTTTCCTCAACTTAATTCGCTTAGACAAGCTATACTAAGAACAAAATGTAATATGTAAGGAAGTTTGAATTGGAATTCACCATCAAATAAAATATTAAATTAATCAACAAAACCTAGCAGGAATCTCATGGCCATTCTAGCTCATTTGTAAAAAGTGAGAAACAAACTAATGGCTATCTTTTTAAATTATAAATAATTAGTATATGTTGATATTAGTTGCAGGTTGGAATATTTATAATGGTAGAGTAAGCGTACTTCGTAATAGAATTACACAAAAACCCACATAAACACTGAGATAGAAGTTCACATAAGATACCAAAATGTTTACATGAAAATCCCAAAACGAGAAACATCCATGGGGCTTGCCTAGTTAAGATAATCCGAGATTATAGATACTCTTCCCTTCACTTTAAGAATATGAGATTACAAAACATAGAGCATTAGTTTGACCTCTTATGACTAAAGAATGTTGGAAAAGTTCTGAAAGGAAACAATGAAGGTCAAGAGACAAATGTCAATGTTGTTGATGGACAGTGATAATTAAGAGATGATAGTTTGGTAATGACAGTTAGAAGATAATCATTATGCGGCAGCAGCCGAGAAACAATAATTAAGCGATGGCAGTAACAATCAGGAGACAACGAAGCGATGGTAACCAAGCTACGTTCGTCAAATGATGACAACTGGACAATGTTAGTCTAGCAATAGCAGTTATTGGTAGTAATGATATGCACCAATCATCAAATAGAAATATGCGGTTTTTAAAATCTTTAAACTCACTCTCATGTCAAGCTCTTTTCATGTGAAGATTGAGAATATTTTTATAATTTTTATAAACTGCATTTTAACATTTCGTTTACCAAAATCTCCAACAATTCATTGGACGTCTCGTGTTGACTCCTTCAATAACAAAGTGTTTATTAGACATTTGAATATCATAATGACATCAAAATTGAGTAATCTTAAACTTCTTGACCTCCATCAATATGCTTGTTTTGAGTATAGACGCACAAAATTAGAATATTATTTGATCCATCAAATAGTCATGAAATATTCAACTGAACTTTGAGTACTTGATTTGTGCTCATTTGGATTCAGTTCCAAGCACTTTTGGTAGCATTGGACTAGTCTCATCAAAACATTTGTTTTGATAATAAATTTGTTAAAATCAACATTTTGATGACAATAAATCTAATTCTGCAAGTTTTCAATCTAAGTATTGTGTCAAATGTCATGTCTGATTGGATGATTTTTTTAGTGTAGCAATTTCTATTTATGGAATTTGATTTAATTACTCTTAAAAATAGATCAGTGCGAGATAATACTATAATTTAGTTGGATGCTTTTAAAATATAGACATTTTAGAAATATAAAAAAACAATATTAAATGCATTATGTTAAATTCAGTATTCAATTTAATGCCAATCAAATGCAATGAAAATTTTTATTTATATGTTGTGATTCATTTCAAATAACCTCCTCCCTCTCTCCCTCTTTTATTTGTAACATTTCAAGAGCAAATGCAGGATCAATAGTGGGAGAGGTGGCGCGAGCAAGCTTTGGAAACAATGATCTGTTAGTTGTCATGTTTCAAGAACTCGGTACGGTTGAAGGCGAGGGAGCAATTGCGAGCAAGTGATGTGGAGGTCAATGAAAATGATAGCATCAATAGAAAGTAGAGCGGCAGCCAAGGGATGCAATGTTAAGGGAACGTGCCAATGCGGGCAAGGATGACAGTGAGGGAGGTAAAGGGCTAAGTGGGAGTTGACTATGATGGTGAGGGCAAAATGGTAAAGGGGACTATGGGTGAGGGAGGCGGTAGAAAGGGACAAGGCTAAAGTTGATGTGGATGGGATCGGGTGAGGGAAACAAAGATGAGAGCAATGCAAGAGAAGCCAATAGTGGTTGAGTGAGGCCAAGAGCAAGCGAGGTGAAAGGGATGGCAAGTGTGGAGCCTAAAGAGAGGGATTCATAAATCAACAAAATGTTGGTTTATTTCAAATGCAAGAAAAATAAAAGTTGATATTTCAAATCCCTAAAATTTTTCAGCCCACATTTCTTTTGCTTTACACCCGACACAAAAAATCATAAAATGCATATAAGAGAAACACAAATAAAATACAATATACTTTTAACGCTTCTAATCAAATAACACCTAAAGGTTTGCAAAATACAATTCTCGCAAAAAATAATGTTAGAGTTTTATTTGAATTCCCTTCATTAAGAGGAAAAAGAAAAAGAATTGCAAAAGTAATAAATACAAACTGTTTTATTTTGGTTGCCTTCTTCTGCACCTCCAAGAAGACCCAAATATTCCAGTGCCCTCACTCCATTTTCTGCCGTAGTTACTGAAACCAATTACATGGAAGAAAAACAGTAGCTTTAAAACAAGCAGATCATTTTTTTAATCCAATTAACAATTCAATTTAAAAATAAAAAAGGTTTAGAAAATACAGAAACTGCTAAGAAGGATTATAATGTACGTGGAGAAAGAGCATTCATCTTTCAAACCCTTGATGGCTAAAACCATACGCTTCTTTATAATGCCACATTTGTATCTCCTATATGACAAACATAGTTTTCTATTTAAACTTTCTTTTATAGATTAAGAGCTTCCTAAGAATAACAGTAAAAGTACCATTATCTTCTACAAAGGTTAAGTTGATCCAAGTGCGTATCGTTTCTAAACAACTCATATAACCCTATAATTTTATTTCAGTTTGCGTTTATAATCTTCATTTGAGCATATGTTACCAGGCCTCAGATCCAACAGTATATAATTTCTCCACCATTTTGCAAGCAATAAATCATCAATGTAAAACAATAAGGAAAGGGCATAGCTCCTAATCACTGTGAACAATGAATCTGCAACAAATCCGTTCTTTCCTCCTTCGATTAGTTATTTTTCCTTAAAAATCAAAGCTAAAAGAAAAAAAAAATCCTTCATATGCTCATATGCATTCAAATTAATTGCAGAGCTTCGAAAAGAAAAATCCATACCTTTGTATTCAGAATTCTTCAACATTCTCTCTAAGAACAGCCTCTCCACGACGCTATCATCAACAGCCAAGACATGAAGCTCACCTGCGTCACCCTCTCCCTTCGGATCATATACGGGAGAGAAAGAAGAAGAATCCATGTCGAAGACGAAGAGAAGGAGCGAGAAATGGCTCTGGATCAGGGCTAAATAAATAAATAGAATAAAACTAGAATCAAAAGCGAAATGCGTGATGACAAATCCACACACCGATATTTCGTGATCTGCTCCATCAGTGCAACAAAGGAAAGAATCCTCCCAGAATCAAACCCCTCACATTCTAAAGATCTCCTGCCTCATCCGTCTTTCTCCCCGCTTTCGTGCCCCTTTTCCGCGAAGGCCTCCACAGCTGGATTTGGTGAGAAATCCCTCATAAATTAACGGTGTTAAGTACATAGCTTATTCTGCTAAATACGGACCATCACGACTAAAACTTCGCTTCGTTCTAACCTGACTAAAACCCGACTAACAATAGTTTACAAAAATATTACATCAGTGCACTTAGAAGTAACGTGCGTAGCTAATGAAATCACATCATAATATTTCGCGCGACAGGAAAAAAAACGGCACGGTAACACGAGAAATATTCCTCCTTGTGTTGCGTGTTATTCATGTGTTATTGATGTGTTATTGTGTTATTATAACACCAAAAATATTGTCAGGACACAATAACACATGAATAACACAGGGAATATTTCCGACAGAGAAAAAAACGGCGCAATAACACTGGAGAATATCTCCCCCATGTTATTCATGTGTTATTATGTGTTATTCATGTGTTATTGATGTGTTATTGTGTTATTATAACACCAGGAATATTCCTAGGACATAATAACACATGAATAACACACAATAACACATGAATAACACGGAGGAATATTCCCCGTGTTATTGCGTCGTTTTTTCTCTGTCGCGCGGGGTGTCGTGACGTGATTTCATTGGCTACGCATGTTACTCTACGTGCATAGTACTGATGTAATATTTTTTCTAGTTTACAATTTTTAGTTATGCTTTTGCTTAAAAGTGTGTTTCCCCCTTTTATATTTAGGTATCTAACACTTAAAATTTGATACTTTCATTTATTGCACTTTAGTGCTATCAAATTATACATGAAATGATATATTTTACTTTTAAATAGTTAGTAATAGTGATATTTTTTATTTGATGTTGCTCATTTGAGTGATATGCATGTAAGCATATAAGTTTAGATTTTTTATATGGAAATATATAATGATTGCTTGGTAGGTTTGTAAATGCCTCTAGAAGTTATTTGTGCCATGAAAAATTAAGTTTTATAAATATAAAAATTAAAATTTAAGTATTAGATATATAAATATATAAGAATTGTGTGCTATGTGTATAAATGTAACAAACTAAAATTACACCGGCCTAGTAAAAAATTATTTGCTTTGAGAAAAAAAATTTCAGCTTCTTACATTTTGTTGTACAAAAGGTGTCTATTTTAATGCTAATACATCTCAAAAGTACTTGGTAAGAAAATCTTTCTATTTTGTTGTTGATATAAAATGATGTCATAATTTATAATTTTCTTGCTTTCATCAAAGACAGGTTTAGAATTGCTATGGATAGAACTTAGAATAGATGAATAAAAAGATATGTGCCTAAAACTGTGGATGTTGTTATGATGTGGAGGATTTTTTTATTTTCTTGGAAGGGCACATGCGAGGGTGGATGTATTCATATCATGTTGTTATGATGTAGATATGAATTTTATTTATTTATTATTATTTTATGATTCTTCAATGTCTTTAAGGATATTGAAATAGCTTTCTATTTTTATGATTTTCCACAATAGTGTTTTTTCGTATTGTCTCTTTTAAATGTACTTTTCATTAGTTTTCTCATTATATCATAATTCATTTATATTCTTATTCAATGGTTGTTTTATAATTACATTATTGGCTGGAGCTATGAGCAATATCAATGATGTAATCTGAATTTTAATTTGCAACTTTCTACTGCTTAGTTTTTTTCTTTTTTTCTTCTCTCCCCCCTTTTTTTTTTACTAACTTGTATTATTTTTTTGTCCATCAACATTAGCAAGTCATTTTGGATTGTACGCTTAGTTCAAGCAACATATAGGAAAACTATAATGATTATGATAGCTCTACTTTTTTTTTTAACATTTGTAATTCATTTGATTTTTTTTTCTTCTTTGTTTGCTAGTTGAGCTTTAGCTCTTACCAGTCTAAAAAGTATGATATGCATTTATATTGTAAGAAGTTTTTTTTAAGTATTTTTGTGATTATGTATTTCTTTTTGTCTTTCTTATGCATGTCTATTTATAGGTCTTCATATTATAATAGTTAATTAAAGAGAGCATATGAAAAATAACATTTTTCTAAACATCGTATCACAAAAAATCATAAAGCACTAAATTGACACTCCTATTTGCTTCTACACTTAAATCTCTTATGAATACTCATTTGTAATTTCACCAGACTATATTACATGATTGCTAGTTGGCCCACCCCCCACCTGTTGTACTTGCACTCGCACTCTTACATGAAATTATCACTCTTTTGCACTTACTCATGCAAACCCCATGAATACCCATAAGCATCTACCCACTAATGCCAACTATAGCCTCATGATTTGAGTTCTTTGTTGCTTTGTACACTATCTCTTTTCTAAGGCATGATCTCTAGCTCTCTGTCATCAATGACATTTCTCTTATGGCTAATGACCAATTTCATTTTTATTGGACCTCATGACAAACTCTAACACAATGATTTACCTCTTCCAGAGTGTGATGATATTATCGTGTTTAGCAAATGGATGTTGAATAACACTTAACCATTCATCACCAACATAACCACATTTCAAAGGTTCATGGGATATTAATGTTTAGTAGGTTTAAAGTTTGTGCTCAAATTAGCATTATCTCTTCAATGGAATAATCTTTTGATTCAAGAATATTACAATACAATGTAAGTGGGAGTAATTTCTCTAATATAAATCTTTTAACGTTGATCTTACAAAAATAGAGAGAATAATTTCCATTAGTGAAATTTTGTTTTCAGGTTTTCATCATTTAATCAACTTGTCCAATCTCATCTTATAGTTGAGTCCATTGTTCCAAATTTTATTGTTACTCTTTCACAAATTTTTTCACATTAAGGAGATCTATAGTTTATCTTTGTTCCTTAATAATCATTATGCTCTTGTCATTAGTCATTGTGATTGTCATAGATAAAGTGACTACTTTATTGGAGATCATGGCCATGAAAGAAACTTTGTCCCCGCCATATTCTTATAATGTTATTGTGTTAAGTTTGAATATCCTTGTACTCCTAACATGTTTTAACATATTTTCTACCAAAATTACTCGTTGGTCACTTCATCTTGGTTTTTAATTTTTCTAATAAGAAAAGTGTTCATCTTATGCAAGTTTAGCTATCAATGATTATTTCTTATGCTACTTCTTTTGAGTTTATTGCAATTGTATTTTTTTTACATCATGTATTTCTAAACTCAAGACTGACAATTTATGGAATCATCCTCCATGGTAAGCTTCAATGTCACTCCATGATCTCTATTTCTAACTCTAACATACATGATTATTGTTTGACATGCTGTCATAGATTCTGAGGAGAACCTCGGTGACTTCCCAAACTGTCCTATTGTTTGGCTTCAGCATTGGAGAATATAACTGTTGAATATTTCATTATGCTAATTTTATTAGTTAGGGCTTATATTTATGTGAAACGATCACACAAATAGCCTCGAAGATGTGAGGATTTAGGTAGTAACGAACGACAACCTCAGAATCCTAAGACGAGTCAGGGCTTATATTGTATAGCATAACCATACAAAGGCCTAATGATAAGTTGAGGATTTATGTTGCATAAGCAAACAACCTCGAAGTCGTATGGATAGTTGTTTAATTCAAAGGAATGGTTTAGCTGGTGTAGGCATGTTTTGTTGTTGAAGATGATCGTGCTTCTCATAATGCTAGCTACAAGCTCCTTATCGTAGCGAGTTCAAGTTTTCAAGTGTGTCAAGTTATGGTGTCAAATCAAGTGTTCCCTAAAGTTATGGTTATTTTAAATATTACGAGGGATGTTAAAGTTGATTAGAGTGATACCGGTTAGAATCATACGGTTCCCTCGTTCCAACACCACTATTTTCTTTCAGATTCACTAAGTCCAAATAAATTTAATAAACTCAACTTAATGAGTTCCATACTTTCATTTAAACCATGAGAAATCTCGCTACAACCTTAGGTTACCTCCTTCGAGGGATTCCCGGTCATCCGATAGAAACGTTTTAATTTAGTTGTAATTTTGTTTTGTTTTGTTTGTAATTAAATTTTGATGAGTTGTCTTAAATTTTGACTGTTGTGGCTGTAAATTTTATCTTGTTTAATTGATTTTTAATTTTTTTAAATTTTTGTTTTGGTTGTGTTGCTATCCTAATAGTTTTGGCTTTGACGTGAAGGGTGACATTGTTATTTAACATGCAAGTTCACGAGCAGGAAACAATAGGTAGAAGTAAATTACAATGAAATAACTTAAAAGCGTACTTGTCGATTCTTCTCGTTCATCAACCTAAAAGTTCAGTACCTGTAAGGCATATATATATATATATATATATATATAATTTTGCAGGAATTAAAATATGCTGGTAGGAAAAACATAAAGTACAGGTCTGAGGTATGTCTACCAGATCCTATATCATATCTTAGTGGGTCCCATTTATTTAAGTGTATGGATGGTTTCTTAAGCAAGACATAATGAGTTTTAATCGTTCTTCAAGGTATCCAAAAGAGTATGAGAAAGGTTCAGGACCGGGGCCCGGGCATCTCACAATCTCTTGAAAACTCTTGAGCTCGTTTAAACTCATTAGTTTGCTTAATCACTCATCATTATCATACCCTTATGCTCAATGAACTGATGTTCTAACCAACCTTAAGGATGGGGTAATTATTCACTTGATGATTTATTTATAAATTATATAGGTAAAGACCCTTAGGGGCAATTTGGCCTAATTAAGAAACTTAGCACTTTGATTTTAAAGATGGGCTTGTAGTGTTTTAAAATTTTTTAAATTAGTTATAGACTATTTTTTAAACCTCATTAAATAAAATTTTGATTAGGTCTAGCTCACTACTAAACCCTTAAAAGCTTAATGGGTATATTTGTAATTTTAAAAAAAAGGATTTTAAATATTTATGTTCTTAATCATTATCATGAATCATACACCATCAATTGGGGTTTAAAATCAGTGAGTTATGATATTCCAAAATCAAACTCTTCACCTTAATATCTTTCCTATTTAAACATCTTCCAAATGTCATTAATTTTAAGAAATTACAAATTTATCATTTATAAGACCAAAATGAGATTCGTAGCTACCATTTATCCCTTTCATTTTCAATCCTCAAAACATATCAATTAAGATTATCTGTTGCTCAATTTGCCCTTTGGTTAAGCCTAAATATTAATTAAGTCTTAAATTGTAAAATTACCCCTTCTTTTGCCCCTAAAGCCTTAACATCCCATAATTTATTAAGTTAAACTCAAATGACTTAAAAATTTTATGTTACCCCACTCATGAGTTAATTAAAACATCAAAGGAGAAAAATGTTATTTTTCTGACTTTATTTAATTTTATAATTTTTTTAATGCAAAAATAGGAATTTTCAATGAAAATTTAATAACTCAACCAAAACAAAACCACTTGGACCAATTTTCATGATTTTTAGAAGTTTAATGTAATTATTAAAATTATTTGTTTGTTTTAAGCATTAATTAAATATAAAATATCATTTAAGTAGAAAATTAAGTTTTATATTTTTATTAAATCTATCTGAGTCCAAGGAACCCAAAGAAACAAATTTCATATTTTTGTGATTTATATTTTATTTATTAGAATTATTTTAATGGAAAATTAAAGAAAATTCATTTTAAGCCTTTAAAAATTAATATCATGACTTAGAAAATTAGGAAAATTATTTTAATTAGTTTAAAGTGATCAGGAAGCCATATGTGGCATTTTAGTGTGTTTTTAAAACTTTACAATTTTTATGATTTTTAATTAAATTTTTTAATTATTTAAATGCTCAAAAATAGCTGAAAAATGAAGTATTTATTTTAATTCTAATTTTATTTTTCTCAGGTTTCTCTGGTCATAAGGAGCTCCCAAAACCAATTTGGTGATTTTTTTTGAGTTGTATTTTAATTGTTATAATTATTTTTTTTAATTGTTATAATTATTTAATTGTTATAATTATTTTAATGTCAAAAATGTCATTTCACTTAATTGATTCACTTGAGTTGTCAAATTAACTCCAATTGACTTAAAATTTTTATGGGGAGCTCCTCTAACATTAAATTACAGTAAGGTATTTTATTACATTATAATTACTCCAAATTAATTTTTATTCATTTTTAAGAGTTGGGGACAATTAGGGTTATCTTTAATGAGCTAAATCAAGTTTATATTTTTCCTATGATCCTTTGACCACAGTGAACCTACCATAACAAGTTTTATACTTTTTTATGAGTATTTTAATTATTATAATTTTTATATTAAAACAGGGACCATTAACTTGAAAATTAGATATCTTTGGTTAGAGATGCCCCTGATCGTGGAAAAATTAGGGGAGATACCTAACAACAGAGACATCAAAAGCCCCATGGTCCCATGTCATGGTGAAATGTCTATGAAAATGGAGAATCAAAAGACTAAATATTGTATTTTATTAATTAAAAATTACACATGCATCAAATAAACTTAAAATTATTTCCACGTTGTTCTCTTTTGTTCACTGAGCTAGAGGATATTTTTATTTTATTTTTATGATTTTTCTACACCAAGATATGAATTTTTGAAGTTTTGACTATTAAATAAATAAAATAAATCTTTATTTATATACTTAAGTGACACGGCGTCGCATCAACCTAGGAAGATCCGAAAAGCGCATGTGACATGCTCCCATTCGATGCAGCCACCTGAGTCAGCTTCCACGCGTCTCCACTATATTGTCCCATCTTCTCGTCTGACGCAATCTAGAGCATCTATCCATTACACGCGCGATCCAATGGTTGTGGGTCATCGTCCCCAAATACCTAGCCCGAGAACCGTTCACATTAATACCTTAATATCTCTCTCGATACTCAATCAAATTTAAGTGTGGTTAGTTCTTATAGACTCGTCTTGACTAGAAGAACATATCCATATGGTTGATCAAGTCTTAAATCAATTCTATAAGCATGGAGAATCAAATGAAGCTTAGTTTAGGGTTAGGGTTCAATACCTTTGCCCAAGAGGGGAAGCCTCGATTGGACTGGGCCTTGATTGGGTGCTTCAAAAAGCTTTCCTTGAGTCCAAAGAGCTTCTAGATGAAGCCTCAAGCCGTGGTGAAATGCCTAGGTATGATTTTGACCAAGGCCGATGCAGAGGTTTGATAAAATTCCACCCTAGGGTAGTTTGGTGATGGGGCTTCTATGGGGGTTCTTCTTCTCTCACTTAGAGGATGGTGTGGGTGAAATTAATTTGTAATTACTGGAGTCTACATGGATGTCCTGTTTCAGGCTTGATTTTGAGCTCCAAAATTGAGTTCAGGCAGTGGGTTTGAGGGCTTGAGGATGGTTGGGTTGAACTTCAGAGGTTTTGAAGAATCTCTGGGAGCAATTTGGCGGAGTCTCCACAAGGAATTTTTTACTCTCCCCTTTGGTTGTGGAGGGTGAGTTTAAATAGAGGGGGAGGAGAGACCATCAGGCGCAATTGGTGGGTGAAAAATCTTGCTTAGGTGGAGTGAAGAAGAGTGCAAGTGTCCAATTGGAATGAGGAAGCTTGGATGGGTTCAATTTTCAATTTTGAGTTTTGGCCTAGTGAGTTTTGGCCTAGGGTGAGCATTTGGACTTGGATTTTCCAGCAACCAAGGTCGTCGACCGACCATAGAGGGGTGGTCATCTGACTCAGGGAGGTCAGGGCTTGGTTTTGGTGAAGTCAATTGATGTTGGCCATGTGTAAAGGCATTGAATTGAAATGGAATGGGGGAGCATGAGGTTTGGGTGTTCCATGAAGTAGGTTAAAAAGGATCTTAAGGATATTTGAGCGTGTTTTGTCCTCTTTCCATTAATAGCATAGTGATGTGGCATGGCTCTCATGGCTCACCTATAGCTTGGGAGTGGCTTCATGGCTTGTCCTTGGCTTGGTCAATTTGCATGAGAAAGGATTTTGAATTTATTTGGAATTTTTGGTGAAGTTTGGCATGATGCTTGATTTTGAATGATTTGATTATGGATTTAGAACTTAGAGAATGATTTTGATTAAAGCGATGATGGGGGAGGAAAATCATCATATGGGCTTTTGATTGAAATTGGGCTTTTGAAATTTAACATGGTGGGCTTCAGATTTTAACATTGAGATTGAATTTGGGTTAAAATTTGTGCTAATTGAATGTTTAATTTTGTATAGTAAGATTTCATAAAGAGTTTGGAAAGGATTTCAGGTGATTTGAATTGAATTGGAAGGCCAATTTTGTGGATTTTGTCATATGGTCAAAATTGGGGTTTTTTGATTTGGGTGAAATTAGGCTTGCAATTGGGTCAAATTGGGCATGAATTTTGTTTAGATTGGGATTGGGGGCACTGAATTTTAATTTTAAATTGAAATTGGGCAAGATTGGGGCCAATTGGGCCAAGATTGGGGCTAAGTTGGGGAAATTAGGCCTTTAAGGGCAATTTAGGGCTTTTGGTCAAATTGGTTCAAATTGGTTCAAATTGGTCAAATTGGGTCAATGTGATGGTTAAAAATTGAAATTGGGAATATTTGTAATGATTTTAAATTTTTTGGGAATTTTTGGATTTTTTTTTGTAATTTTTGGGTTATGAGGGGCGTTTTGGTAATTTTTGGCAATTTAGGGGGGTATTTTGGAAATTTGGTGATTTTGGCCAATTTAGGTAGTGGTGAGTGATTTGAAATGACTTTTGGTAAAGTTTGGGTATTTTGGGTAATTTTGGGATTTTTGGCATAATTTTGGGATTTTTGGCATTGGGTAATTTTGGGATTTTTGGCAAAAATTAGAGTTGTAGGGGTATTTTGGTAATTTGGTGATTTAGGGCTAGAATGGGCAAACAAGCCATGAACCATGCCAAACCAATAGGAACCATATGAGGACTCATTTTGGATGTTCAAAATGCTGGTTCTAACCCTCTTAGCCAAGGATTAGTGGTATAGGTCCATTCATATGAGCTTTCCAAAAGGAGTCAAGAGACCAAAATTAAAGTGAACCTAGGGTTTGGGGTATGTGAGAAGGTGTGTGCAGGCTAGCCTAACCACAAACAGACCAACCAGGGTTAGTCCTAAGGCTTGATCATTCTATGGAGACTCTCTTTGAGCTCCTCCATACTGACCCCACCTACTAAGTGCTAGAGGTCGGGAACAACATGTGGGACTTCAAGTTGAGCAGAAAGGAGTTTAAAATTTCTAATGGTTAGGGTTCCTTTCTAGTCCTCTAGGAATAGTCAATAGGAAATTCTTATGGGTAGACCCTAGGCTACTAAAGAGGAAAAAACTAGACCTCAACCAAAAATGAGAACAACAAATGGACCCCCAATAGGTGTGGTGTGTCGGGCAAGCACACCCCACGTATTGGTGTTGACCAACGAGATCAAAAAAACCAACACAGATTTTTAAGTCAACAGAACTAGAACGACGAGCAAAATTGGGTGAGAGTTATTTCCGCTGGGGAATTAACAAGTGAATATCCAATCGACACGATAACTCGAAACTCTAGCTAGGGATTCAGAAAGTGGATTTCAAATCATCAGGTTTCGGGTATTGAAGGATAAGAAGTAGAAAATGGGAATTGAAATTCAGGTATCAATCTCGGAAAAAGAATCAGATGCCTTACTCAATTTAAGATGGTCTTAAACCGATCTCAAAGAATGGGAGCAGGATGCCTTGAATTAATCAAAGGACCTGTTCCCTCAACCTCTGAAGTTTGATATTTGGACCTTTACAAAGCAATGCAGAATCAGAGGTAAAATTCTCAACCTCTATAATATCACATAATTTGATTTAGAATATTGCAATAGGAGAGACTCCTAAAGCAATGCGGAATCAGATATAAAATCCCAACCTCTAGAATTTGACATATGAATCATTGCAAAACAATGCAGAATCGGATGTCTGAATTCTCTTCCTCTAAAATTTGATATTTGAACCATTGCAAAGCATTTTGGTGATGATACCCTTCCCCTTATCCTTAGAATTGGGTAAAGATACTCTAGGACGGAGAATTTTACCACTTCTGAGGCTGATTTCCTGAACCTTCTCGTTAGAGGATCCAATGGGTTCGACTTCAGCGACAAATTCAACAGAAGACTTGTCAAAGAAGCCTTCATGAAACAAGGCCTCACCTACATCGCCAGATGTATCGCTCAAATCATCGTAAATGCGATATGTACAGCTCGAAGAGGGCAATAATGGGTATTGCTAATCTCTCTCATCATCTTGATCAGAGTCACCAATGTTATAATCATCAAGTATAAAAATATGAGATACATATACATAATCAAAATGTTCTTCTTTTATAGCTTTGTCATCATAAAATGTGTCAAGATGAGCACTACAATCCACTCCTGCATTACAAGCAAGAAGATAAATATCAGAAAGAAAGCTAGGAGTTGGAACAACTGTCATCTTCTTCACAGAACCCTTCCCCTGGGGCTTCTCTAAGTACTAATATGGTATCTCAACCTCTCCAGCCCTATAGCAAGCCTCAAGTCAAACCTTGAAAGGATAACAGTCTTCCATGACATGCCTCAGATGCCTATGGTATTGGCAATAGTTAGGCTCATTCTTCTTTTCCACCTCGTGAGGTTTCTTTGGTGGTGGGTATTGCATTCCCTGCTTAAGCAAGTTCTTGACATCTTCCTGAGACAGTCATTCCTAAGAGGATAGACCTTAGCCTTCCTCTGTTCAAGAGCCTGGGGTCTCCCTTTCTGAGGAGGTGGGCGAGTTTGCTTGACAGACATGACGGGCTTTTTCATCTTCCCATCGAATCTTGTAAGAGCGATGCTCTCTTCCTTCCTCCTTGGAAGACTCACAAAAGGTTTTTTGCCCCTAGACTTTTCAGTATCTTTGAAGGTCAAGGCATCTCCGGTGTCTTACAAATTAGCCACTTTTTCGATCAAATTCTCAAATCTTTTGATCGTACTCATCATTAGCAAGACGGAAAATTTTTGGGGAATGATTTATCTTAACAGTCCTAAAATAATCGATAAAAGGCATCAAGATCGCTTCTCAAGCCAAAAAAATTTTACGGAAAAATTGCATACATAGCATTCGAATTATTGCTATTTATAAAATTTATACGTGAAAATTTTGAACTATCTAACCGATACATATTTAATAAAAATGAAAAATATGATATCTGATTTTATCATGAATTTTGATAATTGAGTGAAAATCTGAAAAATGGGAGAAAGAGGGTGGAAAAGTTGCAAATTGCAATATTTTTTGGTGCCATTTATGTAGTTATCCCTTTTCTATTACTATTACTGACTAATATATATAGGTGTAGTAAAATATAAAAGCCAAACTTAAATATTACTTATAATTAAATATGATTTTTTTTTCAAGACTAATTGGTGTACAGCCACCTAAATGCTTTTATACTTCCACGGTTAAGTTAAAAGTGAAAAACAATAAAGTGTGCTTATGCATGTATGTGTGTAAATATACCCTGCCAAGCTATCAATGATAAGCTAAATTAAGGGAGAATGTATAGCATTTGACATGAACAAAGGAATCTGAATCTGGGATCAGTATTGAGAGTAAAAGCTACAAAGGATGGGCAACCAGGATTGTAGTGATAGTGCTTGAAAATGTTCCTAGCTATCACTTCATAAAATAGGGGGGCATGTATGTATATATAGGGGTGTAAACGAGACTCATTTATATTTTGAGCTAAAAAAGTGTGTTTGTGTTCAGCGCGTTTGCTTAACGAGCCGAATACGAGCTGTTGAAGAAGAAATAGTCGTTTTGACAATTCTAATCATGTGGCCATAAGATGTTAAGGGTTGGGGTAAGATTTAAAAATTATTTTTTATATTAAAATATCATTTGAATCTAATTTAATAATTTTTTTTTTCTATTTTCTTAATTAATACCTTTAATTGATTATAAATCTTTGCAGCCTTGTAGTCAATTAATTTCCTTAAAAATATTACTCATCAATACACACACGCGCGCGTATGTATATTATATATATATATATATATATATATATAATGAGTATTATTTAGAGCCAAAACCTGAACACGAAGGAGCAAAGCTTTGTTCTTGTTGGGCTCGTTAACTTAGCGAACGATAACGAGCCGAACACGAGTTGTTCGCGAACAACGAGCCATTTTGATAGTCCTATGTACATACCACCGAATTCTTATTTATTTATAGATCATACATCAAAAATATGTCTGCACGAATCTTGAAAAAAATTAACAAATCAAAAGGAGACGAGTCAAAGAAGACCCACCAAGCATCAAAGTACACTGCACATGAGTCGTGAATGTCCATCAACAGACCAAAGGTGTCAATCGACCAACAAGGCGGACGACGAAGTTTTGGTCGACTGTCAGATAGCTTCAGTTGATCGGCTGTCCAAACACAACATAATCTGCTAAGCAAGCCTTGTCGATCTAGGCTTACCAGCCGCAGATAGCTGGGCAGTATGAAGGGTCGAACTAATGACTTATTTATTTATTTGAGGCAAAAAAATCTTGTAACATTCTTATTAAAATAGGTGCAAACATATAACTCTACCCCTATTTGTTTATGACTATGGAGTCATTTCTACAATAAAAGATTAATTCATCGGTAATAAAAAGGTCTAGAAGTTTTATTCTTCTAAGCTCCCTCTGTCTCCCTCTCTCATCTTTTCTCTCGGTACTGTTTTATCACTTGGTCTGATTTACATGACAATTCAATTTTGAATTCTAACATATATCTAACATTTAAACATTTTTTTATTTATACCATCCAAATTGTTCATCTCAGTATAAAAAAAATGCCATCATTTTAAATTTTAAATATATATATATATATATATATATATATATAATTTGAAATTTAGTTATTTATTAGATAAGTAAATACAAATGAATTAAATGGCATAAATGTGACTCTTCAGTGATAAAAAATTCATCTCCCAGAAATATTTTGTGAAGAAATCCAAGATATATACAAAGCTATTAATAAACTGTCCGAGATAATTTAGAAACTTGCTAATGAAATTATGAAAATTAACAAAATCTAGTATTTCTAGTAAGAGTTAGTTTAGGTTTGAACCAAATTGGCTAGAGATGAATTTTTAGAAGAAAATAAGGTAGAAGAGAGAATATTATGTGCGGCATCCATAAGTGCGGATTAGTGGTGTATATTCTATGTACACATTAACTACACTCAAGGCAAGCACCGAGTACATCTTGTATCCTCGGAGTACACCCTTAGGACACCCGGAGTAAATCTCGAGTGCACTCAAAATACACAAGTAAATCTCGAGTATGCCCATCATGCACGTACAGATTCATCCACACTTAATATTTTTTCTTAGAAGAGGATAAAACAAATGGCGTGAAGTGACTACAAAACAAAGAAGAATGCCAAAAGAAAATTTTAGAAATATAAAGCAAGATTGATGGTGAAAGACTGCTTCCAAATATTTCGCATTGACTATGATAAGGTATTTGATCATGTTGCCCAACTTGAAACTATTATACTAATTATTTCTTTGACAACTCGAACTAGGTGATAAATGCATCAAATGATTGTAAAGTCTGTCTTTCTGAATAAATTCCTTGACGAAGAGGTTTACATTCAATGACAACTAGGCTAAAAGGTCAAAGGGCAAGATGATAGGGTATTGATGCTCGAGAATGCTCTCAATGGGTTGAAACAATCACCTAAGACATAGAAGAACTATATCAACGACTATTTCATTGACAATAACTTCATCAAATGCTTTTAGAAACATGCTTTCTATATCAAAGTCAAGGATTGAGATATTTTGAGAGTATGCATATAGATGATTTGATCTTCACTGGAAGTAATACAAGTATGCTGAAAGAGTTCAAGAAAGTGATGCTAAAGAGTTTGAAAAGACAAATACTGTAAAAATAGCATTTTATCTCAATATTGAAGTTAAGAAAAATAATGAGGGCATATTCATTTCTCAAGAAAGCTATGAAAATGAAACACTCAAGAAATTTAATATGAATGATTGCAGACCTATGAGCACTTTGATGAACTGTGGGGACAAGTTATGGAAAAATGGTTAATTCACCCTTTTTCAAGAGCTTTGTTGGAAGCTTGTGCTACCGACTTGCACTAGTCTGGACATATTTGATGTTGTTTGACTAGTTAGTTGTTATATGGAGGCTCCAACTACCAACCACCGCTCATTTGAAGGCTGCTAAGAAGATTTTTCATTATATCAAAACAACAGACTTTGCTTATTTTATTAATCATCAAATGTTTTCAAATTTGTCGAATATAATGATAACGACTGGGTCGAAGACTTAGATGAGAGAAAAAGTGTTATAAAGTTTGTGTTTTACATGGGAGGCACTGTTTTTACTTGAATGTCAAAAAAACAATCAATTGTTATCCTCTCTACTTGTGATGTTGAGTACGTTGCCCATCTGTTTGACATGCAATTGGCTCTAAAATTTATTGAAGGAGTTCAGATTGCCCCAAAAAGAGCCACCAAAGAGATGCCAACAACAAGTTAGCTGTCACTTTAGCTAAGAATATTTTTTTATATAATCAAATTAAACACATTGACATGCATTGTCCCATCATTAGATACTACATCACAAGAAAATATGTGCAAATGGAGTATGTAAATTCTCATGATCAAGTAATAGATATCTTCACCAAACTACTCAAGTATGATGCTTTCATCAGAATAAGAAAACTGCTCGGAATGACCAATGTTTAAGAAGGGGGTATTGAAAATTACACTTGATTTTTGGCTTATATAAAATTGGGCTTTTCTTAAGCCATAATCTAAAATGATCATGGTAAAATCCTAAAGATACTATAAAAGAAAGTCTTAGAACATTCTAGAAACATGTTTTAAATAAGTGATTTAAAAAATTCTAGAACATTTAATTAATGAATTAAATAGAAGAATATTCTAGAGAGTCAATAGTAATCACATGATTGAAATGTGTTGGCACAATCCTAATGGAGGTGTTACTGGTATAAATAGCGTGTTGTGCTTGAGTTTTGTATCACGAAAAAAAAAAATATTGAAATAAAAGTGAATCTTTCAAGTTGTGTTCCTCTTCCTTCTTAACATTCTTTCTATCCTAATAACATTTTATATCTAACAATATGTCTTTTTAATGTGTTTGAATAAATAAGTACCTTGTTTACAAAAATAAAATATAAGAAAAAAAAAAACTTAATTAGTTTTTTTTATATCATAGAGATCAAAAGTGAAGCATAAAACCTTAAGACGATTGGGATCATCAGGCTTTTTTAGCTTTAGTTTTTCATTTTCATTTTTCTATTTTTAGGAGGAATTTGCATACTGAAATTTTTAAAAAATTAGAGCCCAACGGTTATTAAATTAATGAAAAAATATTTAGAAAAATAAATAAATAAATAAATAAATATATATATATATATAGCCTTTTAAATTAAAATAAAATTTTAATATATTACATTTTTTTAACAAAATCTATATTAAATAAGAAAAAATATTTAAAATAACTATTTTGGTAAAAACCAGCTATATTTTCTTAAAATGAGGTGACTGAATTATTTTTTGCATTTTATTTTTTTACTCTATTAAGAAATGTAATTTTATAATTACATTACAAATTAAAAGATTTTATATTTCTAATTTTAACAAAATTTATATAAATTTCCCATAAAAACATTAAGAAATGACATTTTAATAAAAGTTTTATATGTTTAAACTTAACTAGACATAAATATAAATAAATAAATAAATAAATGTGTATATATAAATGTATAAAAATATATAGATATAAAATAAATCCATCTAAATTATTCTATGTTGACTCAAAGTGACAAATACTTAGCTCAAACATCTTTTTTTTTATTTGACGTCGATTCTCATGATTAATAAATTTAATTTTATTTGAGATTCGAGTCCCCACTTAAACACTGCACAAGCATTCACTCGTCACTTAAATGAGCGATTATTTTGTGCGAACAACACGTAATTTTCGTGCGATGTCCCATAAGATTTTTTAAAAAATAATAAAATTAAAAGTGGGGCCCACTGACATACAGTTTTTATTGGTTCACCGCACGGTAAACCTACGGCTCACCATGCTCATTTTTTTCCCTTATATTTCCTCTCCTTAATTTATAAATTATCAGGCTCTGATTTTAAAATTTTACCTTATACATACCATCGAACTCCTATGCATTCATACATTTACACCTACGCTTTATTTTTTACATTTATACCATTCAAATCTTTCCTATCACATCAAAAATCTCACCATTTTAATTTTCAAAAATAAAATACAGATTTTCATGTAAAATAATGTGGCGTGTATGTAAAAATTGAAGGCGTTGGTTATGTAAATACCAATGAACCGAGGGGTCGATATGCAAATATTTCTTCTTCTTCTTCTTCTTTTTAAGTGTAAATCAAATATTGATGAAGCTTGGATTCAACGGTGTAGACTTAACCATTTTGACACATGCCTGCATGTGCATGTACAATACTAAATTCATTTAAATGTACAACATTTAATGGAGTTTTTGGATGAAACTCTCTAATCTAATGTTGTAGCAAATATTCACATCTATGTATTTAGATATAATACATAGATGGAAGTAGGTTGAGAGTGGCAAAAGTTATTTGTCGTAAATCAATTGAAGTGATTCTAATGATATGTCTCATAAATTATAAGAAGTGTCGTTCTTCATAACTGAAGAAGAAATTTATAAACATGAATTGTAGAAGATTGCTTGTGCTAAAGATGTATAAGCTCTGAGGTACTTAGTTTGCCAATAGAAGTTCATATAAATCAGGAGGCCAGTGGTTATGATGTAGGAAGATGAATATTAGCCTTTAAAGGGATGGTTGGAGTCTAACATGTCGATGAGTGGTGAGTTGTCATTGAAATTATTTTGTTATACTGAAAACAAAGAGAACTTCATTAAAATATAACTCGTTTGAAAAACTATTTCAATTGATCTTTATTTCCTAACTCTTCATGGCATCTATGAACTAAATTCCAGATATATATTGCTCCATTCAAACTCAATTTTAGTTTAAATTACTCTCAAACATTTTAGCTTACATCCAATTTTAAACGCGCCTTATATTTTTTGTGAGTGTGGTAATGGTGTATGATTCTAGCACTATGCATTGGTGTTAACTATTGTTTTTAATGTTGTGAAAATAATGAATTTATGATTGAATGCATCAATAAATAATGCAATATCTTTTTTTTTTTTTTTAGGGAGAGTTCCATCAATCATGAATCAACATGAGTTGTGAGTTACTTTCATGGTTGCGAATAAGCCCCATTAAGGAAAACAAATTCACAAAACAAACAAACAATAAAACACAATGTGACTTGCATGTTTCTGCACAAATCTGTCTTTGTCCACGGGGATGGTTATTCCACCACACACAAATTCTCCATAATCTTTCATATAAGTAAGAGATAATTAGGGTATACAACTAAGAATATGTCAAATATAGGATAGATCATATATTTAGTTCTCCTCAAATTAGGTTTCACAGTATAGAAAGATCATATTATTAAATCTCCCCAAATTAGGTTGCATAATAACAATCTTCCTAATATACACACTTTCTAATTTAGATCATTAGATTTTAATAATTTTCATGACATTCTCGATATCATCTCTCACTTCTAGTAAGTGACAGGTGATTAAAATGAGCTCTAACCCAACAATGACTACACCAAAATGGTTGCCTACGTACTCCCCTCTCTCAAAGGAATCAAGCCTCACATAGTCCTTCAAATAGCCTGAATGGACAATCTGTCAGAAGCTTTGATGTTCAACAAACATTTTACAGTATGTGAACTTTTAAATTGGTAGTACCGTTGTGAGTATGTATGTGAATTCTCCATCATATTTATCTTCTTCAACAAAACATTGATATCACCAATCAAGTCAAGAATAAAGTGTCACCTCACATCAATGTGTTTGTTATGAGCATGATGAACTGCATTTGAGGAAAAGAATATCACACTCAGATTATCACAAAACACTCTCAGAGACTCTTGATTAACTCTCATGTCATCCACAAGGCCCTACATCCATATTGCTTCCTTCATCGCCTTCATGACTATCATGTACAAACCAAATATTCGTAGTAGATAAAAAAACAAATAGATCGAAGAAGCGACTCCAACTGATTGGACCTCCTACCAATACGAATAAATAGCTGGTCGTAGACTTGCGTCTACATATTATGAATCAGTAGCTTACTCATAAAGCAATAATAGATGCATATCTTTCAAACACTAAGTTGGAATCAATTGTACCCTTCAAATACCTCAAAATCGTATTCACAACGTGCCAATGACTTCTTCCTGAATCATGCATAAACCTACTCACAATATTAACTGTTTGAGTAGTGCTTGGTCTAGTAGATTGCCCACTAGACTAGCATATGAAACTGATCACATATCTTTTCTTTCATGATCATCTTTAGGATATTGATCTAAAATCAACTGAAAATAAGATTCTAATTTCTTCAATACCCTTTGAATATATGCTCCTTGTGAGAGCCAAATCTTTCCAATTGTCTTGTCCTTGAGAATTTTCATGCCAAAATTCTGCGAGCTTCACCCAACTCTTTCATCACGAAATATTTGGATGTTTGATTCTTCGTCCTATCAACCTCAATCCAGCTGGCAAATGCAATCAACAAGTCATCGACATATAGAAACAAAGAGATGAATTAACCATTGGCTAACTTCTTAAAATATGCACCATGATCGTATGGCTCATCTCCTAACCCATCATGAACTGATCAAACGTTTTATAACACTATCATGATGATTGTTTGACCCCATACAAAGAATTGTCCAATCTATAATTACGCTCCATATCTAAGCGGTTGCAACATATAGATCTTCTCTTGCAATTTAGAGTGTAAGAAGGCAATCTTTACATCAAGCCGCTCTAAAATCAGATTGTATTGTGCTACAATTACTAAATGAATACGGATCGAGGGATGCTTGACCACTGGTGAGAACAACTGGTATAGTCAATCCCTTCCCGTTGTGCAAAGCCTTTTGCCACTAACATTGCATTGTAACACATATCAGCTCCATGAAATCCTTTTTTCTGTACATATACCCATTTGCGCTCAATGACTTTCCTTAGAGAAGAAAGCTTCACCAACTTCTAAGTAGCAGTCTTCCAAAGGGACTCAATTTTTTTTATTCATTCTCCCTCTCCAAAGATCATCATCTGAGCTCTCCATAGCTTCCTTCTAGTGACGAGGCAAATTCAACCTCCATGATTGAAAGTGAAAATAAATTGTGAATCTCAACCAACCTGTTTTTAAGAAATTATGATGCCTAGTCATGCTTTTAATAATAAATTTCCGAGCAAGAACCTCATTCTAAGCACTTTTTTCCAACTCCTCCTGGGTGTTATCAAAAGGTACCTCTTGTAACTGATCAGGTACCTGAGTAGAGTGGAAAAATTCTGTAAAACAAATGAAGTTGCATCAAACTCCAACTTCTACTCATATTTGTGATCCTAGTAGAACACTCCACCTACTTTGAGTCTCGGGCCTTCAACAAGCTTGCCTAGACAAACAAAACATGCATGCTAACGACAATCTTCTTTTGTAGATCATAATCTCTAGCAGGATGTGAAGACCTCATCTCCATTAGAACCTTTTTTTCAATTGCTGCAGAAGTCACACTATTTGTCAAGTGACAAACATAGTTTATGGCCCCACCCTAACAGACTCAATCCAATCCAACATCAAACAACATATACTAAGTTTTCTCCACTAAAACTCAGTTCATCCCACAACTTTTTTCTTACAATGTCTTTCAAATAGTGAAAGTGGTGATCTATCCCATTTTTGTGACACTCTTGAAAAAATGCATCAAATGTATATTGACCCACATTATCGATCTCTTACATCAGTTCTTTTTATCAATCCGAGTCTCAATTCACTTTTTTATAATCATGAAAATCTCTAGCACCTTACGCTTAAAGTTCATAGTATACACACAAACATATTCGGAGTAATCATCGATAAAAGAGACAAAAAAAAATATTCATTCATTGAATGGCGTCATCTTCGTCGGAATCCAAACATTTCTGTGAACATACTCTAAAATATTTGTTGTACTGTGGATGATAATGTTAAAGGATACTTGTGTCACTTTCCAAACACAATGCTTATAGAATCAAAACTTACAAGTGCTTGCTCCTTTAATCAACCCTTGCTTCACCAAAGTCTGAAATTAAGTCTCTCCAGCACAAGCTAGGCACATATGACACAATGTGGCGTCAGAAGAACATTAGCAATAGCCACAGTTTCAATCAATGTACTACCCTAAAGATAGTAAAGATTATGATTGCGTACTCCCTTCATAAAAATCAGTGCTCCATGCATATTCTCAGAAATCTTGCCTCAATAACTACTTGTAGCCCTTGGCCTCTACAACCGCATCTGACAGCAAATTCTTCCCAATATTTGAAACATGTCTGATATTGATCATCTCCCTCATAGCAACATTATGCATTCTAATAAAGGCATTACATACACCAACAATATGCCACACTTTATCGTTGTCAATAGTCACTACTTTCAGAAGCGAATTCAATAGAAGAAGTGTCATGTCTTCATCTCCAATCTCGTCATCCACATTTAACATATTTGCCAAAAAAATTTGTAAAATCATTCAAGTGCTCATTAATTGAAATCTGTAGAGTTGACACTTTAACTGGAGAAGATTCTCCATGCACTTCGTGAGATATTTATTATCCAACATCCTCTGCTATTTTCCTATAAAAATTCACCTACATCCATGGGGAGATGTTATTCCAATATCAACAAGCGGGGGGATTAGAAAAATAGGCTGATGAAGTAGAGTTACAGCTCAAAACACACAAATCCTCTATTATCTTTCATATAAATAAGAGCCTATTATGAATTAATAATATTTCAAATATAAGAAAAATCATATATTTAAATATACTCAAATTAAATTTCACAATATAGAAATATTATATAATTAAATTTCCCCAAATCATATCACATAATATCAATCTTTTTAATATACACACTTATTAATTTGGAACAATTATCTTTTAACATTTTTCATAATATTTTTGAGTTTTCTCATTATTTAAATTTAGTAACATTAATTATTATTTACTTATTTAGAATTTTATTTATATTTTTATTTAAATTACAAAATATTTGATTGAGATAATTATTTTTAAAAATACTCAAAAAAAATTTAGAAATTTAATTTTCAAAAACAAGTTCATTTATTTTTTAAAAAACTATATATAAAAATGTATAAAAACTATTCTTATCAAACATATTTTAAAAAAAATATGAAGCAAATCATCCCAAATTTCAATACAATTTCATGCATCCGTTCAATTATCATTTTTTTTATGATTTCCATTAATTTTTGTGATGAAAAACTGTTTTTAAAAATTGGACAGTAAAATATTATAATTGTTATTAATTTCTTTCAAAAAAATATTTACAATACACACTTTAAATAAAAAACTCTCTACACTAACCACACAACTATCTTTACAAATTTTATAGCCCAAAAATTAAGTATCAAATGAATTGTAGGACGAAAGTGCACGGGCCCTGTGCATCGCGTTCGGACTCCAGACACTATTTTCTCGAATTGTGTACTAAGATTAGAAACACTATATTTCAAGTTTCAACTACGAGTGCAAGCAACTGTTAGAATAACAAAAGAACTTCACTTAAAAAGAAAAACAAGAAAATTGGCACTATTATAAGATATATTCTGCAGGCATACTTGACTTCTGATTCATTTTTACAACCCTTACAGGTAACTAATGCATATGTTATTCAATTTGTTTGTTTCCCTAGTGGCAGTGTACAGGACATTGGAACTTTTCTATAAAAGATGCTCTGCATTGCACCGTGACAAGACCTCCATCTTTATTGATTCTAATAGTCATATTGCCACATTGTTGATTCATTACCATATTTTAACAATCTAATGTAAACCTCAGCTCATTTGTGATCCCATTTTTAAATTGACTTCTTTATTTTAGTTATGTTTTTTTATAAACACTGCTATCGGCCTTTTAGAAATTTACGTACATACCACACAAGCTTATATATTTGCATATCTACACCTAAAGTTTAAACCTATTTATGAAATTGTGTATTTCACTTTTAAAAAGATGGAAATAGTTATGTTTTTGAGGTGATGTTCCTGATTTAAGCATGGAAATATGAATGCTAAAAAGTTCAGATATGCAAATACATAAGAATTGTATGGTGTGCGTGAACATGTCCCTTTTTTCTTTAATGCAATGGGGCTGAAAGCAATCCATCTTGCACGGTTGTTGGCATTGCTTCTAGAGAACTATTATTAAAACTATCTATTTATATTCAAGGAAGTCACCCTAGTTCTAAAAAAAGAATTTTTATGTTTTTCTTTTTGGCCCTGCCCCCACTTGATTTTAGCTTTTTGCACATGGGGTTGTGCTTTAAAGACTTGTGTTAATTCCAACACATACACTGAGAAAAGCTTCTAGAGAAAGAAGCAATAGATGACAAAAATCAATCACCATCAAATATCAGTGTCTTTAGGGGGAAAATCAAATATCAGTGTTGAGTGGAAGATAATTTATTCTCTGAAATGCATAATCAAAATCTTTGATGAGATGGTGACTCGGTGATTTAAGCATTTCCGCTCGCATGGAAGGATCCCACACTCGATACTCACCGACCCCAAAAAAAAATTTAAGAAAAAAAATACAGGATCTGCCATTTCTATTCACCAAGATTGAATTCACTTTCACTTTTCAAAATCAGACTTATATATTTTTTTTTTCAAAATTAATATGTTTTTTTTTTTTACGAATACAATCCTAACAATCCAACAAAATGCAAATATAGAAAAGATCATCACCTCCATGAAAAACTGTTTTAATGAGATGTCATGATCATTTGATGGTTGCATTGGTGATGGAAGACGTGCAAGGCCCAGCAGAAGTCATGAATGGGATCCCTTTGTATGTTGCCACACCCTTGTCATCAGTGTATAGATGCTGATAATCCACCAGAATGCATTTGAAGATGAGTACAGTATTAATTTAAAATAGCCATGATGTAATAGGAAAATGGCCAATAGGTAATTTCAAAAGAAAAATAAAAATTCTGCAAGAAAAAATGAATAGAATTTTTTAATTTCAGAGTTAGGACAAGTCGTTCCAGTTAGTTCATGCAACCAAAGCAGCTCAAAAAGCTGTTGAAAACACATTATCATAGAAAATCAAGCACGTTTCTTATTAGGTGGGACACATTTAGTTGCTTTGCAGATGGCATAATTTGAAAATTGATGATTTTATTTTCCCATGTCTTGAGTATGAAATTAAAATCATCGCTTTTGAGGGATTTAGAGATGTTTTGGATGTAATACTTTAGTGTTATAAACATATACCTGAAATGATGTATTTCACTTTTATAAAGTTAGTAAGAGAGGTACTTTTGATGTGATGTTAAAGATTTGAGTGTTATGCATATAAATAGGAAAATTTAGGCATCGAGTATGTAATTGTATAAGAATTGAGTAGCATGTATGTAAAAGCCCTTATTTTGTAACTTCAAGCAGCCAAAGAAAACATCAAGTCAAAATAAAGAACATGGCATATTATTCTTATTTATTTACAATGCTCTATGGTGTCAAAAGTTGGCCTTTAAAAGAGAAGCTTAAAACTAAGTTAGGTGTTGCCGAGACGAGAATGCTTGGTGAATGAGTGATTTTACACTTAGAGACAAAATGCGAAATGAGTATATCCGTGATATGGTTGGTGTAGCTCCAGTGGCTGACAGAATTAGAGTCATCTTAGATGGTTTGGTCACATTAAATGTCGACCATATAATGATCAGATTGAGTAGTAGATGTTTTAGATTCGACTTACGTTATGAAAGGCAGAGGTAGACCAAGAAAACTTGAGCATATTGTATAAAAACTAATAATTTATTATAATTAAATGAAAATTTGACACTCAGTAAGACTCAATGGAGAAAAATGATTCATGTAGTCGACCCCACTTAGTGGGATAAAGGTTTGTTGTTGTTGTATCAAACACCTAGCCTTTAATGGTTACATTTATACCACTTTACTTATGCATAAAAATGTGTATTTCACTTTTTAAAAGTTAGTGATAGCAATATTCTTATGTGATATCAAAGATTTTAGTACTATAAATATAACAATCAAAGCTCAGGAGGTAGATATGTAAATTCATGAGAATAGAGTGGTATGTATGTAAATGCCCCTAAAATAAAATGCAAAGGTGTGTTATTGGTAAGGTATCAATCTAACAGAAGTGTTTGATAGCCAATAAAAAATGTGTGAATCAGCTAGAGCTCAATAGATTCATGAAATTTAAAAGACAGGTTTTTAGGATCGAATCCAGCCACATTAAATTTATGTTTTGATAGTTAATATTCCCCAATAAAATAATAACAAAATAGCATACAATGATAGCTAATGAAATAAAAATATTATTGCCACCAGAAGAAAAATTCTAACCAAAAGATGTGTGCAATATAAACGGGATAGAATCAAGGTAGCACGAGGAAAGATTTTACATACCGGTGTAATCTTTTCTAATTGTTTCTTCTTAGGGTTTAGAACATCTTCTGGTTTCCCCTCGAACCTATCAAAAGAAAAGCCATATAAATCAAAACGCACGGACGATGAAAGATCGCAAAGCATGCACAGACGGGAAGTTTATCACAAAGCTTTATGTTCGAACATAACAAGCCAAACAAAAATAACTCTATGGTATACCCACAAGACCATTCTGATTTGGGCCATTTACATACATACCACCCAACTCTTATGTATTTACATATCTAACACCTAACCTTTGGTTTTTACATTTATAGCATCCAAATCTTTCATATCACATAAAACAATACCACTTTTAACTTTTAAAAAGTAAAACACACTTTTCATGCATAGGTATGGCGGCATATATGTAAAAGTTGGAGTTTAGGTGCTAAATTTGTAAGTACATATTAATTGAGTGGTATATATGTTAATCTTTCTTTAATTTTGTCTGCAATTTATGTACCTGGCTAACAGATCCAAAAATATAAAATTTCTCGGTCTCACACCTCTAAGGAGTCAATTCAATCACTACAATACTATCATTGGCAGTGAAGTTCGTAGAAGAATCCCACTTCCAAACTGCAGCATAATATCAAGTAAACATAATACCTTAGCGTGGGAGAAGAAGGCCAAGTTCTGAAGAAAAAAATTGGTAGACTACCATTTATATCAAATAAAGCGAGAGAAGTAATGGAATACGAAGAAAGGTGGAGGAAATCGTATTCTCTGAGTTCTCAATTATCAAATTACAACTATTTTCCTTATATAATAAGGAACGACTAGGAATAACTTAATTAGAACCATAGCAACTTACTAAATATAAACTAACTCAAAAATGAAAGAATAACAAAAAGAGAATAACACTAAAATAGGAAACTCAGAATTCCACAAAAAAAAATCCAAATTATATCAAAGAAAGAACCTTTAATACGATTAAAAATTTAGCCATCTTCAAAATGGTCAAATTCACAAAAACAAAGCTGAAGCACGGCTCTCTCTAAGGCAGACAGGGCTCCTTTGACGCACATGATAGCGGATAATGGTGAAAAGAGAAAGTATAGGTACATTTACAGCAGAGAAAGAAATATTAAGGCTGTACATTGTGCTGGAAAGCAATGCTAAATGGTTAAATCATGTATTTACCCTGGAAATGAAACACGTTCCCCAATTTTGGCACCTTCTGGGGGAATTATGGGCTCCACTGCTGAATTTTCCTGATTTGAAGCACAAAGCACCTGCAAAAGCATATTATTATGTTTATAGAAACTTCCAACTTTAGTTAACACCACGAGCTTTACTTGGACAACGTTATTAACAAGGAAGATTTACATACATGCCACCCAATTCTTATGTACTTACATATCTGACACACTTCAATCTTTACAGACATGTCACCCTGCTTATAAATGAAAAGGTGTACTTCCCTTTTTAAAAGTTCAAATAGTGATACTTTCGATGTGATATGAATGATTTGGGTGGTAAAATTGTAAAAAATGAAGCTTGTGTTAGATATGTAAATATATAAGAATTGGGTGTTTGTTTGACTGTAAATGGCCCAAATAACAAATAACGTGTAACAGCAACTGTCACTTTTGAGGGTTTGCAGCTCCAATACGAAAAGGAAGAAGGAAGATGACAGAAAATACTGCTACCTTGGTTTTAACATTAAACAAGAGGACGAGTTAGCAAGAAAAAAAAAAGGTACCGAAGTATGCTTTCCTGAAACGAACAAACATGCAAATAAGGAGGGGAACGCTTCTGGACAGGCAAAACGGAGGCAGAACAGTAAAATTAGCGCAAAACCCCAGAGTTTCTGGAGTAAACGGGAAGATGAATAATTAAATTATAGCAGAAAACCCCTGAATTTCTGTTGTAAATAGCAAAAATGAATAAAGAGGCAAAAGGGAAAGATGAGCAAATTAGAGGACAAGGAAGAAGCTGGAAGAAGATAACAGACAGGTTGAAAGAACAGAAAGAGAAAAGGAATTCAATATTCAATTCAACGTTCAAAATTTTGTGCAGCATACTTGAACTGGTTATTGGGTTTTTTGCCCACAAGGTCTAGAGTTCAAAAACTAGGGACATATGGGTGTGCATGACTTGAAAAAAAATAATCCAAGATCATTCTCTCCAATAAAATATTAAAAGGTTAGAAACCCTTATATATTGGTTCAAGGTTCATAAAATTTGCCTAAACTACTTAACGAATACATGAAAAATATTTAGCATAATTACTGCACATCGAAACACAATTAACACAATTAAAGACGGGCATATCTATCTAAACTATAATGGAAATAAATCTAATGATCATGGAGGTTTTTGAGGTGGCCATGATAGCACCATTTAACAGTGAAAGCAATCAACTCATAGTAAATGATAAAAGTGGTAAAACCAACTCAAGTTGATATATGCACAGAAATCTCCTGTGATAGATGCGAAAACACAAACTCAATATCAAAGATTGATGTTTCAGATATTGCTGTCAATGATGGATCATCCTTTGTTGACAACTAAAGAAATTCAAAACAGACAACAAACTTCATAGGCAAAACCACATTATCAATCATCGTATAAGATTCAGGTTTAGACTCTAGTTATGGTTTTAGTCACAGGATCAATTTTAATTTGATCCTTATGATCTTCATCATCCATGGCCTATGTAAATTTTTATATTAGAATCTTACATAATTGAGCATTGCTTGTGGTGTGCCATGCATTCGAAAATTGACATTAGGCATCTACCAATTCTTGCACAAGTTGTTGACAAAAGTGTTGAAAATGCTTTAAGTTAATCATAATAATGTTCAAGATTGGCAAAAAGGGAGTCCAACTAATAGTTTGGTATATTAATTAATTATCCATGTCATAGGAATGATAAACGAGTCTTATGTGAATATAAATGTTGATGATATCTAGCGCATGAACTCCAAGAAGATGAGTTTTTAGGCACATGATACTATTGCTTAACATGATCCTATTGTTAATACGATGATGAAGGCACCTTTTAATTGTTTTGCATCCTTCTAAAAGACATAAAAAAAAAAAATAGAATATTTGATAACATAATGTGATTCAAAAAGAGCCATAGAATGAAGGTCAATGTGGACCAGTGTCACCTCAGATCATGTGGTAGATCATATGAATCATGCCAAGGCCTGAGAATTTGTGGCTTATTAATGTGAGAATCATATCAACCGAAGTGTGAATTTTGTACTGCGATCAACAACAATAACAAAGCCTTAATCCCACTACATGGGGTCAGCTACACGAATCCTTTTTTTCCATTGCATCCTATTTAGTGTCATATTTTCATTTAGTTCTAATAAATTAAGATCATTTTTTTGTACAATAAGCCGAAGTCTTCTAAGGTGTAACTCTCCTTTCTTAACATAAGTCGAATCTAAAACATCTACTCTCATAATCGGATCACTAGATGGTCGGCGCTTAATGTGACCAAACCATCTAAGACGATTTTCTCTAATTTTGTCTGTCAAAGGAGCTACACCAACCCTATCACGGATATATGCATTTCGCATTGTCTCTAAGTGTAAAGCCTCTCATCCACCTAATAATTCTCATCTTAGCAACACTTAACTTAGTATTATGCTTCTCTTTAAAAGGCCAATATTCAGCGCCATAGAGCATTGCAGGTCTCAACACCGTCTTATAAAATTTTTCTTTCAGTTCTTTCAGTCTAAGCGTCAGTCTAAGCGGTACTTTTCTATCACACAAAAGGCCCGAAGCATTCCTCCACTTCAACCAACCAACTAGACTTCTACTATTAACATTCCCATCTATATCACCAACACTTTGAACAACAAACCCGAGATATCTAAATCGTTCACACCTTTTAATAATTTGATCACTCAAATTTACACTTATGTCACTAGAGCAACTACTACTAAAATTACATTCCATATATTCAGTTTTAGTTCTACTCAAATGAAGGCCTTTAGACTCCCATGTACACCTCCATATTTCAAGTTTTTCCTGGGCTTTTTCTCTCGATTATCATCAACAAAAAGCATACACCAAGGTACATCCTCCTGTACGTGTCCAGTAAGACCATCCATAACTAAAGCAAAAAGATATGGGCTTAAAGAAGATCCCTGATGTAATCCAATAGAAATAGGAAAGTGTTTGGCCAATCCTCCTTCAGTTTGAACACAAGTAACAGCTCTAGTATACATATCTTTAATGACTTGAATATAAGTCATATCAACACATTTCTTCTCAAGAACTCTCCAAAGGATTTCTCTTGGAACCTTATCGTAAGCTTTTTCTAAATCAATAAAAATCAAACGTAGATTCTCCTTATCATCTCTAAACTTTTCCATCAAACTTCTCAATAAATGTATAGCTTTCATAGTAGACCTGCCCGGCATAAGTCCAAATTGATTATGAGAAATCTTTGTAAGTCTCTTTCTAGTACGTCTTAACATATGTTCAATTACCTTCTCTCATAATTTTGATGTATGGCACATCAACTTAATTCCTCTATAACTTGCACACTCTTGTGCATCCCCTTTATTCTTAAAATTGAGGACTAAAATACTCTTCTTCTACTCCTCAGACATCTTTTTAGTTTTTAAAACAATATTAAAGAGTTTAGTAAGCCAAGAAACTCCCAAATCTCCTAAAAATTTTCATCCATCAATTGGGTTATCATCAGGTCCTACAGACTTTCCACACATTATTTTCTTTAAAGTCTCCTCAACTTTTTTTTACTAATGCGACAGTAAAACTGAAACGTCTTATTATTATTCACCATATTAAAATCACTAAGGTCGATCGCATTTTCAGAAACTTCATTAAAAAGCTTATCAAAATAACTCACCCACCTATGTTGAATATTTTTTTCTAAGAAAAACACTTTGATTTTCATCTTTAATACACTTTACTTGAGTTAAATCTTTACTTTATTTTTCTCTTTATTTAGCTAGTTTATACATATATTTTTCACTCTCAGTATCTAATCTATTATAAAGATCATTAAAGACATAATTTTTAGAATCACATATTGTTCTTTTAGAGTCACTGCGAGCCGTTTGATATTTTTCTCAGTTCTGTAAGCTTTTACATTTAAACCAATTTTTATAACATAACTTTTTATATTTTATCTTTTCTTGTAAATTATTATTTTACCACCAACTATTTTTATTTAAAGAAGTTTTTTCTTTTGATTCTCCAAGTACATCTTTTGCAACTTGTTTAATAGTGTTTGTTACTTTATCCCACATTACATTTGCTTCATCATGAACATCCCAAATTTTAAAATCTTAAATTTTACTCATAAAAATAATTTTATTTATGTCTTTTAAGTTCCCTCATCTAATTCTAACAACTTTTCATCTTCAAATCTACAACTAATAAAAGATGTTGGGTACTTAAATCCTCGCTTGGAATGACCTTACAATCTCTACAATCTCGACGATCTCTTCTTCTCATAAGAAAATAATCAATTTATGTTTTATTAGATCCATTTTTATAAACAATAAGATACTCATCTCTTTTCTTGAATAAAGTATTAGTAATAACAAAATTATGTACTAAAGCAAAATCTAAAATAGCTCCACCTTCTTCATTAGTCACTCCAAAACCGTAGCTACCATGAATATTTTTAAAATCTTCTATCACTCTACCGACATGTCCATTTAAATCTCCTCCGATAAAATTTTTTTCTTCAAGAGGTATCAATTTTATTAAGTCTTGTAAGTCATTCCAGAATTTATCTTTAGACCCTATATCTGAACCTGCTTGAGGAGCATAAGCACTTATAATATTAAAAATCTTAGTATCAATTATAATCTTAAGGACTATAATTTTATCTCCAACTCTATTAATTTTTACAAAATTATCTTTCAAATTCTTATCTATAATTACACCTACACCATTTCTAGTACGACTCTTACCAGAATACCAAACTTTATGACCTAAGTTATCAATTTCCTTAGTCTTTTCTCCAACCCATTTAGTTTCTTGAATACATAAGATATTAATCTTTCTATTAATCATAATATCAACTAATTCCATTAATTTACCATTGAGAATACCTATACTCCAAGATCTTATCCTAAGATTAATTTCATTAATTTTATGAACTAACTTCTTTACCGGCATTCGTCCGTAATGTGGGAACCCTTGCTTATTTGACACTACACCCGGACACTGGTGTAGCGACCCTTGCATATTTTTCACTGTATTAGGCTATACAACGGCGCGTCGCTTCCAGGAGACGTTCTAGCACTTACACAAAGATCAAAAGGATTGATATCATGATTTTTTTTCAACTAGTTTTACACTGGTTGTCGACTACCTAACACAACCCTGCATTTTTACATCCGAACTTGGGACCGACAATGACAAAGTCATGAATTTTGTACTGCGACCATCAACAATAATTCCTAAAGTGAAACTGACGGACATATGTCAATGGTATGAAAAAAATCCTAATGAGAACAAAAGTAACACTAGGGGCGACATCTTGAGCAAGATAGTTGCACAACACATTACATGATGAATGTTGATCTGAAGATAAAAATTAATCAAAGGGAAAGTGGCTAAGTCTTGGAGTAAAACTATGTTGAAGTTTACAAAAGAGCAATAATTTACAAATACACACAAAAGCATATAAACTTGTCCCGTAAGATATCATGATATCTCTGAATCCATGTCAACGAGCGATCTTGCCCTCAGATTAAGAAGTGAATGTGACTGGTATGCACATGGCCTGTATAAGGCAATCACAAACATATGACAAGCTTTGTAGCTCATGTGATGGCAAAGATAAGGTACGTGCGACAAAGGAGAGCTAGAAGATCGTGAGTTATAATTTGCTTAAGAGAAGGAGAAGAGATTGTACGCATGAGACAAATAAAGGACAACACCACCAAATGGCTCTCGCAAGGCACACAATAGAGTTTATGCAAGCTAAGAGAATGGTAGCATAGCCAATTTGACTGGGTAGTCAGGCCTTCGTTTTCTTGTAACATGACAAACTTTTTATAAAGCATTTGAACCAAACCAACTCCTTATTGGCTTTAGTTGCAGCTATACATTCAACTTCTATAATTGATACTGTGGATATAATTAATGACACCCAACTAATATTGGTACCACCCGAAGTAAAGATGTAGCCCATAATGCTTCTTATATCTAGACCTCTTCCTAAATTTGTAAGTCTATTATTTTATACTCGGGATATTTATTGATTGCACCTTTTAAATAGCATAGCATTCACATATAGCTTTCCAATAATCTCTCTCTCGATTAGAAATGTATTTGCTAACTACTCCCCATGCTTATTTAACTTCGACCATGTGCGATTTTTCCTCAACTTTTGGAACATATTCTCCAAATAATTTGAAGTATCTAATGTTTGATGTACGTATATTTTTTCCCTTTGTGATATTCAATCTATCTAAATCATTCTACAATAGAGAATATGAGCAATATAGCCGCAGAACTTTCTGTAGGGGTGTATTTTAATCCAAGACGTTACATATGTATAATCTGGTCCCATGACTCTTCAAAATTTATCCAAATCAATTTCATTATTAAAATTGATGGGTAAATAGATGAAAAAACTTTTGCTAGAGACATTCCTTTAAGATTAAATCTTACAAATAGCTTTATACTAACTTCAACAAAGGGTTGGATTTTAATGATAATAAAAAACTAGGACCTCATAAGTAGTATAATGTTGTTTAACACATCTAACCTCCATTAACACCATAGTTCTAATGGCGACACTAATTTGGATCAATATTAAAGATTCAAGGGACCAAATTGAATCAATATTAAAAATTCAAGGGACCAAATTGAGCACATTCAATTTTCAGAATTAAAATCACCCCCAATTAAAAGTCTAGATATGATTTTTGGTATTTTCACTTTTCAATAGTGTTATGAAACACATAAAATGACCATGTGCTCTTGATGTAATATATTCTCATCCAAAGTTTTCGTGTCGGAAAATTTGTAGTTGTAGAGTGATAATTTAACGTTTTAAAGTTGCATGAAAATCCAATACAAGCACTGATAAAAGAAAAATAGCAAGATGAGACAACAATATTTTTTATGTGAAAAAAACCCTGAAAAAGAAAAAAATTGCGGGGTTTGATCAAAATAATCCACTTTATTTTTGTAAGTAAAAGAGTACAACCTTCCCTCACGAAAACGAGAACGGGGTTACAATTTGACACTAAAAACTACATTATCTTTATATAGCTAAAAATAAAAGTGTTTAGAAATTCAATAATAGACGTAATTTAAGGTTATAAGTTGTAGTTTCTAGCAACCAGTAGGTGGCAGGTGGTGACAACAGATGAGGATTAATAGAGATTGGTGGCTATAGAGGCCAGTAATCGATGGTGGCTAATGACTACAAAGTTCAATGGTTACACATCCGATCTTCTCTCCAAAACAAGAACTGGAATTTCACTTCTCCTTTTCAACTTCCCCCTTCAAGTAAAGAGAGGGAACTTATTTATAATTTTTTTGAGAGGAACATTTTGTTCTTTCAGCGCATAACTTTCCCAACCACCTGATCAGACGGTTCATGATGATCTTCCTTGATCACAGATTGTTTTTTAAGGATTTGAGTGCCTTAATGACCACAAAATTGAACGATCTTATGTTCATTGAACTCCTCTTGTCGAGACGTTTGATTCAATCATAAATATCAAATTAAGAGTTCATTTGACCATTTAATTGACAATAAAAAGCCTCCAATTGTGCTTCAAGGGCTTGATTAGACTCTAATTGAACCAATTTTAGAGTCATTGGGTCTAACTTTTCAAGATAATCAGTTTCATAAAAAATCTGGTGAAATCGGAGTTTGGATGATCATAAATTTGAATTTGAAAGATTTCTTACCAAAAAATGCATTGAGATTCGCGCTTGATTGTATACTTTCTTTGTGGTATAACCCTAAGAATTCTTTTGGTGTCTCCAATATCATGCATGTAAACTCCTTTGGCACATCACTTTTATAATGTTGATGCATTCACATATAATAATAGAATAATACAATATTTTCTTGTTCCTTCAAAATAGTAAATGAAATTCAATCATGTGCATCAATCTATCACATTTCTATTTAAGGCCACAAAAACTTTCTACTTAACTTGCACATAAGGATTTATTTTCTAGGTTTGCCTTCACGATTCATTTTATTGATGTCCTCATTCAATTTAACATGAAAGAGAAAAGTTGTTATGATATTGATTTGTTTGAGGTATACATTTTTTTGGTGTTTCAATGCTCATTAAACGAACGATAATCATTTTAATCACAAAAGAAAATATATCTTTAAAGTATACCTTCTTTTTGGTGGAATCCATTTATAACAAACATTGCCTTACACATTTTGGTCTTAATTGCTCTTCCTTCATGTATATATTTTTTTTAATGGCGTCTTCTATTTAGCAACTTGAACAACATCGAAGTGATGTTCTTATAAAGAGATTTCCTCCATCTTTGATGACAAACTTCCACTATATAGAACGTTTTACAGGTTTGGTTTCATGATACCACTTGGGCTCTCATGTATTTGCAAGTAATAGATTAAAAAAAAACTAAAAAATTGTTTGATTAGTCAGTATTTAAGTTTTTTGTGGCTTTCAGACTTAGGTCACAGGTGTGTTGGATTCACACTACAATTGAGTTTCCTACGATGTTTCTTATGTTTATTCTAAAGCAAACAATTCTTCAAGTTTAACATACTGACTTATCATTATATAAATCAAATTCATTGAAAAAAAAATTTATTGACCAACCCAAAATTTGTAATAGGATTCATTTTTACCAAATTCAATGAAGTAATATACTCCTTGGAAATTATATGTATTGGACTCAAAACTATTATTGAGTGCCCTATGGTGTTTATTGTCTTCACCGTAGGGCAAGCGACTCTTCCAGTACAACATACGATGGAGTGGTACCTCTCGCAATAGTGCTTGACCTATCTTTGCAAAATATACACTTGTTGAAGATAACATTTCTACTAATGACTATTTCTTAACTTAAATACCCCAAAATCTGCAGAAAAATTCATCTATAGTAATATTCAATTATTTTGAATCAAACTTATCTCTGACAATATAGTTAGCATAAACTTGGGTACTCAAACCTTCAAATTAGAGAAATATACCTCTTTTGTTCTCCAAGCTTATTTAGGAAGCTCAAAATTGAGTGCAACTGATAGTCCTCAATTGATCAATATGTTGTGCTCTACACTGAGGTCTTATGAAAGACCACATGCAATCTCGTACTCTTTGCACATTCATAGAGCTTTATTCATCCTCTCATCTAATTTCTACTACGAAGATCCCAATATCGTTCTATTAATATAGATCCCATGTGTTGTGTTGTAGTTCTTAAATTCTATACGGTTGAACTCCCCACTATTATTATATCATAAGCACCTAATTTTGCCTCCAAATCCACTTTCCAACAAGCTCTTTCACTTTACAAAAGTGGTAAGCATATCAGATTTATTTTTAATAAAATAAACAAGTGCATTTTAGTACAATCGACGATGAAGGTAATGTGGTGCATGCACCTCCCTAATGAAGTAATGAAGGGCAGACTGAATGCACTAGTGTGCACCAACTCAACCCTTTTAGACCTAAGTTCTTCCATTTTTTGTTAAATTGATCTGCCTTTGTTTCCCTGTTAGTTTCTTCACGAAAAATTAATTAAACATATTTCAAACTCGAAATTTTATCCCTGAAGAATCTTTAAGCCTTTCTCTCTTACATAGCCCAACCATTGAT
The DNA here is from genome assembly GCF_001263595.1 of Phalaenopsis equestris. Taxonomy (NCBI): domain Eukaryota; kingdom Viridiplantae; phylum Streptophyta; class Magnoliopsida; order Asparagales; family Orchidaceae; genus Phalaenopsis; species Phalaenopsis equestris. The sequence continues at coordinate 439,452 of NW_018164866.1, read as the reverse complement.
ACAATAAAGCTAAATTTGACTGTAGTGGCTCTTACTGTTCATGCAGTAATAACAGTGTAAAGCGTGTATGTCATGATGATCCAAAAGATAATGGCACAAACATAGAGTAATGGTGGAAGAGAAGGTAGATAGAATCTCAAGGGTTAAATAGTAGATTCAACAAGCTTCAACACCTCCACAGGATATGTGCACTTGATCAAGTCAATGAATTGATTATAAATTTATAATGGGAACACATCAAACATATGGTAAAGATAAGACCAGGTGTTTTCAAGCACTAAGCGCAATGTGAAACAAAAGGGTTTTCTTGCTTCAATGCACAAAATGCAAAGAAAAATGTACTCCCAGTAACAAGAGCATTCATTAGTTGTATATCATATAAATATATACTATGTATACATAATATATATTTAATTCATTCAATTTTAAACTATATCATGAAATAATTTTTTGGTAAAAATAATAATATGTTCAATAACAATAATATATAGTTATTTGAAATCCAGAAAAAGAATCAAATATATAAATGATATAAATAATCAAATGATACAAAAATATTTAAAAATAAAAAATATATAATCATGAGATTGAGTGCCACCTATAAAATGGAAGACAAAGGTAGCGTAAAAATAAGGCATCAAGAAGCATTATTGAGAAGAAGCTTAAGCTATTAGCGTTAAAAAAAAAAACAAGTCAAAAACATACAAGAACCAGTGGAGAAGTGATCGTGAACAAAAAAACTACCACAAAGCGACAAGCTCAAGCAGAATAGAATAGAGAACAATTAACTGATGACTTAATGACCGCAAATAAAAACAATAAGAATAAGCAAACTATCATGCCTGATAATTGTGAGAGATTTTGAAACAAATAATAAAATCTAAACCATAATTTTTCTTCTTAAGTGGTTGAGCACATAATACTACAATGCTATGCGGCAAAGCAATGAAACATGCATAATTAGCTGTAAGTTTGTGCTTCATAAGCAAGTAATGGACAAAGCAAGTGCATTGTTTTGCTTTGCTCTTAAAGCCCACTTTTAATAGCACTGATAAATCCTTAGAAAAAAATATAAAACATTTTAAAAAAATGGTTGAAGGAGAAGTATCAGCAATAATGAGAGGGGAAAGGGAAGACATGTCAAAAAGTGAAATAATAGTTGTTTACCAATCATATGAGAAGAGGAACCAGAATCAAACATTAAAAACATACCGAACAAACTAAGACAAAACTAGAGCCTGAAATGACATGAGTAATAACACAAATACTAATGAGTATTAAATGAGATGATCACAATCCTCATAAGACAAAGTGAATGTTCCAAAAGTTATGGTAGGAATTGAAGCGTCAATAATATTCAAAGACGAATTAGAGGCATCCTAATAAGTACTAGAGGGATATTTGAACTTGGCCCAACAATGTTCAGAGGAAAGTTTGGCAATAAGAAATTCCTTGGTCTGTTTATGCAAGATGAAGGAATTCTGCACTACAAAATTTATCCTGCTTTCATTGCAAAATATAATAGTTCCTAATTTAGAAATTCATGTTGAAGAGAAAAGGTTTCAAAATTTAGAATTTACACATGCATATAATAATTTCTTGAAAAATGGTGATAAAAAGAAAGCGAAGGATCTTCGTTGACAGTGACTGGAATAGATAATTCAAGACTATTTCATGTCTAGATATGAACAACAAAATCAGATGCCTCTCATTCAAAAAATTTGCCAATGTAATCTTAATTCAAAGAAGATGTATAAAGATGTTCAAAAGCTAACAAGAAATAAAAAATCCCTCAACCACAGAAGATGCGCCATACTGTTGAATTTGATGGTAACAACATTGATAAACAAGGATTTTGACTCTAAGAGAAGATGCAAAAGTTATGATATGATGAGGAGCAAAGCTTTGACAATCTAAGAAAAATTCAAATCATTGAAAAAAGGTGAAGATTGAAAAGATTGTGTCCTAAGTAGAGAGCAAATGACAAGAGGATACATGGATTACATGAGAATATGCAGGTGATGACATGTTATCGCAAATACAGCATAACAAGGGGGGTTGTGAGTGCAAACTACAAGTGATAGAAGTTGCCATAAGGAGACTAGCTCAAGTGAGGGCGCAAATAAGGTGATGCAAGAGTGGGCAATAGAAGCAGCATTCAAGAGCCAGCAAATACAAACATTAGAGTGAGATCAAGGGCAACATATGTGTGAACACAACAAGCAACCACAATTACTGCATGAGCGAGCAAGAAAAAAGAGCACTAGAAAACGGTTAAAGTACAAGTATAAGTAAGCTTGTGAGGAGGGTACATGCATGAGAACACAAAAGGCAAGAGGTCATACAAGAACAAAGGGTAATTGATGCAAGACAGACAAGGAAATTGTATAATCGAGTTGATGCTTGTGTGATAAATAATAAGAGAGAGAGGGAAGAAGAGCTAAGTCTAGGATTAACCTTGCTTTGAAACCACATTAAGAGTAGGAAAAACTAGTTAACCATACTTGGTTAAGAATATTGCCAATATATAGGCAGGCATGGCAAGTACAAAATAGAAGAACTTAAACAATGTCTAACTATGAGGACATAAAGCAAAAATAGAAAAAACAATACCTATGCTAATCAACAATTTATAATACTACTATTTCAAATCAAGTTGTTCCTTAATAGAGCGAATTTGGCACAACTATGTCACTAATTTTACAAACGCCTTATTGATGGAATGGCAAATCTTTTATGAAAGCATAAAATTTAGAGAATCGCTAAAAGATTATGAAAGAGGTATTTAATTCTAATTTTTAAGAACAAAAGAGCAATGGACATTATGATGATTAAAAGCAATCAAGCTTACCCTTCATTTAAGAATGATTTTTGCTACTTCACATTTTAAAAGTTGTAGAGCATCACAATTTTAATTTTTCCAATAAACTTTGACCAAAAACCCTAAAATTCATGAACATCCTAAATAGCTTCATGAGCATATGAATGTGTATTTACAAAGAATCTTATTCGTTGGGAATAGCAATAATTCAAATTTAGAAAGCACAAAGAATTAGAGGAGAAGAAAGCATAACCATCGCTTAAAAGAATCACATTGAATCCAAAAAAATAATAATTAATTTTATGCCATAGGATCTACCATAGAGGTTAATTGATGAATGGAACTATAATTAGATAAGGAAAAAGAAAGAATCAATTAAAGGAACTTCATGTGGTGTTAATTAATTTTGAAGAGGCATATGATTGAACCATTAAAAAAAAGAAATTTTGGTGGGCATTAAAGAAAACAAAAGTCTAACACATGTTGAAGTTATTAAAAATATGCATGAGGCAACAATAGCTAGCATAGAAGGTAGACGTGAAAAGACCAAAAAATATTTCTTCAAAATTAGTTTGCATCAATAATCAACCTTAAATTTACATCTTTTTAATTTGATTATGGAGATGTTTACAAAAAGTAAATTTATCCTGAGGCAACTTGGTGACATTATTGTCTAAGGATATAATCCCAATTTGTGTGACTTCAACTAAAATAAAAAAGCTAAACCAAAGAAGAAATTTTTTTTACAAGATAAGGTGCTTCGCATTAGTAGAACAAAGTGTACTTAATTGACTTAAAACTAATATTTATCGAATAATATTGTCGAGAAACTTGAGTGATAGGTTCAACCAGCTTGGATAAATAACCTTAAAAATTAAACTTGGGGGTTAAAATAGAGTGATGCAATATGAGTACTACGTGATGAGTAAACATCATAAAGACTTAAAAGCTAACATTTATAAAACTATAATTAGATAGGCCAGGCATATGGATCAAAATCTTGGGCAACTGAGATCTCACAAAGAGTACAACAAAAATAAACGTGTTCAAGTAAATATATGGAAAAACAAGGAAAACTAGAGTGTAAAATGAATATATTAAAGGCATTGTGAGAGTTAAACATATCTAAGATAGTTAAAAATATACTTAGGTGACTAAAATGGAAGAAGCACGAGTGAATATATAAAACTAATGTAAAAAAGTTTAAAAAAAAAGACTATACTTAAACTAATTGATTGGATTTCTGCAAAATAAAGTTAACATGTTATATAGGACTCAAAATAATAAAAAAGGAAGGTTCACGAGGTCCACCCAAAATAATTGGGATGAGGCTAATGGGGTATGTTCCATATTAACATTTTGCAAAAAATAAGTGCTTAAGAGATATGAAAGAGTAGTACTCTTCTAAATGCTGCAAAAGTGGAAATAAACACAGTGCTGAAATTCTTTTAAAATACCTAGGAAATATTTAGATATACGAAGTACTTAACATATTTGTTCATTCCAATGAAAACATAGCAGTATGAAGAAAAAGGAAGTCCACAAAATATATTGCAACCAAAGAAAATAGCAACATACCAATCCAGAGGACATAACATCTCGCAGCTTTCCCGGCTTCACATTAGAAATTAAAACCACAAGGCGGTTCTGTACAAACAATCAGATCAAACTTGTCTTTTGAAATCTCGGCTTTTAAGGAATAAAGGCATAAAGTTTACCAAAAAAGGAGCGATAGTAATCGTAGACTTCCACTTACAATTAGGTCATCTGGACTATAATACTTGGCAAGGCCGCTAACTACTTGGCGTTGGTTACCATCTCCCAAATCTATCTCTTCAACTAGCAAACTGTGATAACTCAACAATTATTACTTGCTTGATAATATGGGAATAAACAAAAAGGTGAAAGCCAATATACCTGTCAGCAGACGGATGCTTCCATGCCTTGCGTATAAGACCAACCTGTAGATTAAGAATAGCAATAGAGAATTCTGTATCCTTATCAGAGGATTCCTTTTCTGTAGGCTTCTTCTTTTCCCCTGTGCTTTTCTTAGTTGGTTCAATAACAGCTTTCACAACAGCGGCCTTATTAACCTTATTTGAATCAACCAAGGCTTTATCACCAGCAGATGCCTTTTCCTTAAAAAGGGAGGCCACCAAATAATCTTATCATAATTGACCATTTTAAATAATGCAATGGAAAAGTAAGATGTATTACAGCCCGAAAAATATCGTTCTTTCATTAAAATATCATATACATGAACAATATGGGATAAAGCAAGCATTGGTTATTCTTTATTTTTGAAAAGTAAGCTACCCTGCTGAGTATTAATCTTTTAGTTGTGCAGTGCCTTCCTGCATATTATTGCATTGCTAGTAAACATACAGACAAGCTCACTTTGATAATCAACTCTTCTGATTGCGCATCTGAGAAAAACAAAGGTAAAGGAAATAGACAGAAGATAGAGGGAAACAGTGTTTGCCGTCATTAAACAGTCTCAATCAATCATCAATGCTTTCAACTTAAAGGCACTGCTGTCATCACCAACAAAGACAAAACAATGCAAACTTTCCATGAGCCGTGTCAGCAGAAGTATGTGTGTGTGTGTGTGTGTGTATATATGTATATATA
>NW_018164866.1:428858-433980 GCF_001263595.1 Phalaenopsis equestris | reverse complement strand
ATATATATATATATCTATGTGTGTGTGTGTGTGTGTATTAGCCATCGGTTAACATCCATTTCATGTAAATATGGTAAGTGAGCAGGGTTGTAATTGAGCCGAGTCAAACCTAGTATGTTTTTTATTAAATTTGGCTTGGTCATATTATAAGTTTTCTGATTTGACTTGAGCTCGAGCTGAATTTCACATGTACGTTCATGTTTGGTTTACTTAAATTTTTGAATAATCATATTAACTAAACAAGTAATAAAGAATTAATAGATAAGCTGAATGAGTGCTTCCATTTTCATATAAAATTATTAACAAATAAATTTATAAATATAAATAATAAAAAAAATAAATTTTGAATTAAAATCTAACTTGTTTAATTAAATAAAATAAAACATAAGTTAAGTAAGCTTATTCACAGTCAAAAAATATAAACAAATACTAAAAAACTAGTCATTACAATAGAAAAAAGGAATTTTACTAAATTAATATGCATATTGATATTAAATTATAATAAATTACTAATAATATATAATTAAATAAGTTATAATTATATAAATTTTATTTAAATAGTATATCATATGCATCTTCTTAGCGTCGCATCAATAGAAAAAAAAAGTTGAGACTTTAAAGAAAACGAAGGTTAAGAAAATAATAGGACATGGTGGTATCTTAATAAGTGTGAGAATATTTAGGAGATTTGAGAATTTCATGGCTTACTAAATCTTTTTATATTATTTTAAAAACTAAAAAGATACTTGAGGAGTGGAAGAAAAGTATTTCAATCCCTATTTTTAACAGCAAGGGGATGCAAAAGAGTGTGCAAATTAAAAGGAATTAAGTTAATGAATATATATTAAAATTATGGGACATGGTAAAATTTCTTAAAATTAGTTTGGTTTTATGTCGAGCAAGTCTACTATGGAAGCTACATATTTATTGAGAGGTTTGATAGTGAAGACAAGAGAAAATAAGGAGTATCTACATATGATTTTTTTTTTATTTAGAAAAAGCTTATGATAAGGTTCTAACTAAAGTTATTTGGAGAATTCTAGAAAAAAAAGGTGTTGATATGACTTATATTGAAGTCATTAAAGATATGTATACTAGAGTTGGATTACAGCAAAAATCGACTATAAGCACATATCTTTTTGCTTTAGTTATGGATGCACTTAGTGGACATTTATATTAGGACCCACCTTCATTTATACTTGTCACTAATGATATCCTTCTTGTGAATAAGACAGAGAAAGAGTTCAAGAAAAACTAGAATTTTGGAAATCAACTTTAGAGTCTAAAGGCCTTCGTTTGTGTAGATCTAAAACTGAATACATTGAATGTAATTTTAGTAGTAGTAGATCTAGCGACGGAGTTGTAACAATTGGTAATCAAATCATTAAAAGGAGTGAATATTTTAGAACTCTCGAGTATATTATTCAAAGTAATGGTGATATAGATGAGGATGTTATTAGTATAATTCAAATTGAATGGTTAAAGTGGAGGAGCGCATCAGGCCTACAGTGTGATAAAAAAGTACCGTTTATAAAAAAGCAAATTTTTATAAGTTGGTGGTGAGACCTGCAATACTTTATGGTGTTGAATGTTGGCCTATAAATGAGAAGCATAAAAATAAGTTAAGTGTTGCTAAGATGAGAATGCTTGGATGGATGAATGACTTTACACTTAAGAGACAAAAGGAAAAACAAATATATCCGTGAAAGGGTTGGGGTAGCTCCAGGGGCAGACAAGATTAGAGAGAGCCGTCTTAGATGGTTTGGTCACATTCAACCATCAACCAACTGATGAACCTTTTAGGAGAGTAGATATTTTAAATGTGACTTATGTTAAAAAAGGTAGATGTAGACCTAAAAAAACTTGGGCATGTTGTAAACTTGGGCATGTTGTATAAAATGTATAAAAATGATCTTAATTTATTATAATGAAATAAAAATATTACACTAAATTGGAACAACGGAGAAAAAGGATTCAGAAAGCCGATAACACTTGTTGTTGTTGTATTCTATATAATAGGAGCTTTCATCTAGCATATAATAAAGCATTTAACAAGTTATTTATTAACAACAAACAAGTTTAATTCATTAAATTAGTTGGATTGTGTTCAAGTTTAATTCATCTAAAGAGTTCTTAAAAAATGTTCAAACTTCTTTATTTACTATTTTGAACAAACTTGACCGAGTAGTAATGAAGCCGATTTTGAGTTGTTCATCGAGTGCATTGGTTCATCTATAGCCCTAGAGGTGGGATGTTGCTTTTTTACAAGTGGTAACACATATTGTTGACCATTTATAGATATCCAAATTAACGGGTAGTACAAGTACAGTACTGAAGTACCGTACTAGCGAATAATACACATACAAAAATTAGCTCAGAATATTTCTGATTGCATGCCAACGGCAAGAAATATAAGCAAAAAAGGAGGAAAATCCCAAATGGCCATAAATCTATTGCCGATAGAGGGTATTCTCGGGTATGAGATAAACAAGTTCAACGCAAGTAAATTTCAAAGAGCATAGTACCTCTGGAAGATCTTTCTTCAAATTTGTGTTTCCTCCAGATTTTTCCACACATTTTGTGGTCTGAACCATTTTTTTTGTAATCTGGTTCTCATCTAATGTGTCTACAGAGCACTGCAAAAGAAACCCAACATAGAAAAATGTCTTATGTCGATCCATTATTTGGGATACAATGACACTCACTTGACCAGCATGATGCATGCATAAAAATTCATCTGATATTACTTTGATTAAATTTTGAAAAAAAAAATTCAAAAAATTTTATAATTCACTGGTATGGAAAACTTTTTCCTCAAAAAAAAATTTATCCAATCAATTGAAAAGAAGCACTAATCGGGTGATGTAGTACATAACAAGTTATAGGTTAAAAAAAAGGATGCAGTGAAAAAAATAAGAATTCGCCAACAAGTCCAGCAACTAGAAACCACTTACAAAATGTCCAAATGGGAGTTTGTTGACACAAATCATATCAAAAGCTCCACCCAAATCTTCCTTGTTCTACACCCACAAATCACAAGGAAATAATTGGTCAAGTGATTAAAACACGAATAAAAATCCTACTAACGGTGAAAATTCAATAAAAAGGTCATATATTCCCTAAAAGTGTTAAGTAGAAGAAGAAGCCATAGTTCCATTTCCTGAGAAAGAAATGGAAGCTGCAAAATCCTGAGAAAGAAATGAAAGCTGTAAGCGTAATGCTCAAAAAAGTTAGAAGGTACAATCAAATTTTACTTAAAATGTTGTACCTCAATTTTCCTACATCTCAAAAATATTCAAAAGTATTTTTATCAAATTTTACATGTAGGTATGTATGTGTGTGTGTGCATGTATGTATTTGTGTTATAATGTATGTATATATAAGTCTATCAACATTTATAAATTAATTACGTAATTATATTAATTTTCCTAAAGTTACGTTAAGGTTACTGTTCACACTATTTAATTCACTATTCATTAAATATGGTACTGTAGCAGAAAGTAGCAAGATCCAACTTCAGTGGCCTGCGATGAAGGATTTGGAAATGGATTTTTGTGATGTGTTATATTATAAACCTTAGCATTAAAGCACAAAAGCAACTTGCATCATAAATGTAGCACCAAAAATTTGAGAACGCAGGTAAAATTTCAGCAATTGTAAAATGTACCCAAATTTTGCATCGCTCCATTTCAACCGAATCAATTTTATAAAATTCTACCCGTTGAATCAATTAATTTAATATATAGCACCATGAATTTTAAAAATGAGAAGAAAAATATTTAGAAGTTATAAATTCAACTAGCTGTAATTAATCTCTTAATTATATCCTTAATCCTGATCCCAGTAGCCACTGTCATTTCACGCGCTTCAGTCGTGAGATGATTCGAACGACTGAGATAAGGTGGGGATCACAATAAATATAGCATTTCCTCCTATTCCTTCTCCCATATTCTCGGATTCACTCGTCTGTAGGAGTCCAGCGACCATTGCTAAAGTGCAGAGCGCGAACAAAGAAGGACAAGCGGCGGTATGGGAGCAGCAGCTCACGGCAAAGGGTCTCGGCGAGATATCTGTGAGTACATACCTCTCTTCCACGATATTTGTGTCATTCCTTTTCTTACTTGAGTTTCAATTTTGACTTATGCCACGAGTCGGGTTTATTTTAGATGAAATTGTGTCGGAGACTACGAAATTGGTATGCGAACTTCTATAAGGACCATTAACGGGATATCGATGATGTAAAGGGAAGATTAAGGGAATAATAGGAAGAGGTAAGATTTCATGAAATCCTAAGATACTTATGAATCATAAGTTGTCTACACTAGGTGGCGAGCTTGAGACAAGCTTTCGAAAACTCGTTGTAGGGGTGCTTCGTTAATTCAAGTGAAATAAACATATGGTAACTTAAAAAAAATAAATTTCTATAGGTTTTCATGTGATTATGTGTTCAACACTATTTTATTTAGAATTTTCTGCATATTGTAGATGAATATCTGCATAAATTGTATGAATGCAAACATGTTATCACTTATGATACATGATTTTATTATGTTATAAATTTGATGAATATGCTTATGAAATTATTGATTGATTCATGCATAAGTTCAAAGAAATGCTCATGATGAATACTTGTTACATGAATTATTCTTTAAGAAATGTCATAGGTAAAGTTATTGGTAAGCTATTACATTAATACTTGTAAGTACGAATGATAAAGCACGATAAGATTCTTAAGTCCTGGAAATCAGAAGGTGACGAAACTCCGAGAATCTTTGGGATCAGATGACAAAAAAATGTTGAGAACTGTTGAAACCAGAGGGTTTGATGAATATGCTTATGAAATTATTGATTGATTCATGCATAAGTGTTGACCTCATTTTTGTGAGGTCTTGTCTTCTCCTCCTTAGAGCCTAGATTCTAGCTCTAGAAATTACTATTGACCATCTTAGAAAGCTAGAATTGAGACTCACCCTTTTAAAAAATTATAGCTAATTCCTATTTTCCTTTGATGTCTAGCATCTTTGGCACAAGACCATCGTCTTATGAACGAGCGGTTATGGGTTATTTTGTGAAGATTCAAGGAAAATGTTCCTGATAGGACTTCAAGCCTTAGGAAGACATC
>NW_018164866.1:422959-428758 GCF_001263595.1 Phalaenopsis equestris | reverse complement strand
ACGAATGATAAAGCACGATAAGATTCTTAAGTCCTAGTAATCAGAAGGTGACGAAACTCCGAAAATCTTTGGGATCAGATGACAAAAAAATGTGGAGAACTGTTGAAACCAGAGGGGCTATTGATAACCGCTGTGTTGGTGAGGCAAACATTTATCAATAGTTATGACGACCCATGATATGACATGATATAAAAATAGTTGACGCCTATACAATAACATATGAAACTCATGAAGATGCTTATGATTATGCATGAATGGATAAAATACATGTGTTATACAACAGTCATGATTCACTGCATTGCATGTCTTTTCTTTTACATGTTTCATACCTTTATGTCATGTGTTGTGAACATTTACATGGATTACATACATGTACTCACGTTTGTTTTCCATTTACAAAATCTTATTTTAACCTTGATTATCTTACTGAGCTCGTTGTTGCTCACTCTACATTGTTAACTAGGGGTAAGGAACACCGAGTGAGTTACCAAGTACGACTTGTCCAGCTTTTGCATTTCAAAATTTTGGGGGCTTATACAGACTTTTGGATATGTACTTTTATTTTATTAGATTTAGCAGTTCTATATAAAGATATAAATATTTTGATGATTTGATTTTCACACTTCCAAATATATATAAATGTGAATGAATTATGAAATGAAATTTATCAAGTATATTTGTGGTGATTTAGCTAGATTAGTTCATCACTCACTAAGTCTTAATTCTACAATTCAGGATGGTGTTGATGAGAATTTAGTATGATTGAATTGTCTGCCTCTATCGCACCCCAACACTGTCCTAATTATACAATTCAAGACGAGTGTTGATAAGAATTTAGTATGACCAAATCGTCCGCCTCTATCACACCTCAAACGACCCTTAAAGGAGCTAGTTGAGGTGTGATAGAAAGTGGTATTAAAGCATTATTATTTGATGAAAAAAATGATGGAATCGTGTTGTATTTAGAAAAACTAAAAAATGAGATTATATATGAATTGATTTATACATAACAATAAGATAATGAATTTGGGGTGGTTACCACATGACTTATGATATCATAAATGCACAATATAATTATTATAAGATAGATTGTATTTGATAAAAAATAAGCCAATACAGATGAATATGTTTGAAAGAGAATTGGAAGGCTAATTACAGATCAAGAAGTACAAGCTGAAAATATCTCGAACATAAAAAATAATTAGAACAGGACAAATGAGAAAACCAGAGCAACTGAATTATAGGGCATTATGCAACTGATATCACAAGTAATTGACAAAATGACTGTTATTGAAAAATCATTCACTAGTACATGATTCAAATCTGAACATGGGGCAGAAATTGATCAGCACTTGAAAATCCTTCAAACATTTAAACCATTTGCATTTAAGGGTGTCGACAACCCTACAATTACTGAAAATTGCTATTAAAGATCAAAAAGTTCTGGATGGTATGATTTGTCTGGAAAATATGAGAGTGGTGCTAGCCACTTTTATGTTAGAAGATGAGGCTGAGAGGTGATGCCAGACACATCATAGAAAGATACTTCAGCTCGCACATCTTCCACAAATTCAATGGGATGATTTTGTGATGATTTTGTTAAAAACGTCAATGATTGGTTTATTCCACCTTCAACCAGATTAGTTTTGCAAGATAATATTTTCAATTTGACCCAAGGGACTAGATCAGTTATGCAATATGAGGCGGAATTTATTTCTCTTATAAGATATGCACCTCATTATGTCAGTACTCGGGAAAAAAAATGTCACAAATTTTTGTTTGGTCCTAGAGACAACTTAAGGTTGACTTTGGCGTCGTTTAAAATCAATGGTTTCTCAGCGTTAGTTGAAAGAGTCATGTGAGTTGAAAACGAGATCAACTTCTCTAGTCAGCGGTGGCAACCTCAGGCAAGTAAGAAAAAAGATTTTGGCAAAGGAGAAGACTTTCAAAGCAAAAAAATTAAATAAAAAAAAAAGCAAAAGCAGCCACTGTCAGAAAAAACAGTTTGTGAAAATTGGGGAAAAAAAGCATTTTGGCCAGTGTTTAATGGGTTCAAAATAGTGCTCAAATGTGGACAATCAGGGCTTCTTCGGATGAATTATCTGCAGAAAAAGAAAAGATATAACATATCACTAAAAATCAAGGACAAGGACAAACCAAAAAATTTTTAGAAAGTAGTCAATCCAATAAAATTTGACTTTTGAGAGAGCCTTCAACTCAAATCAATGGTGAAACTTCATAGCGTAGAACCGAGCAACTAATAAAAGCCAGAGTTTTTGTAATTATCTTTTAACAAACCAAAAAATCTAAAAAAGTGGTTACATGTACGCTTCTGATTCAAGATCATTCTAACACTATTCTATTTGATTCAGGTGCATTATACTCTTTCATTTCTAATGAGTTTGCTATCAATTTATATGTTGATATTATGCATTTTACTCCTGTCTTATCTATTATTGATTTTCCCTTTCGGGCTATATGGACTTGGTATGATCAATGTCAAAACGGTACGATCATGCACATATCAAATGGCAAATTGTACGGCGTAATGATCACTGACCAGCATGAGTACGGTGTTGCAGTGTGGTTGTGCTGGGTGAAGCCATCCGCACATAACCCAAGTTTAACATTGCATACTTTAACTACAAAATCCAAGTAAGTACAGTCAAAATATCTGCATGTCTCACCATGTGACAGATGACTCATCGATTTAGCATCAACAGATACAGTACCGTGCCAAGTCATCTGTAGGGTTGCACGCATGGAAGCAAAAAATATCTGAAGTTGAGGTATGAGCAGAAAATAAAATAGAAGCTCGTATAGAGTATTTTTCTAATTTTTTTTCCTTTCTTTACCTTTGTTTGAATCTATCCACACCACAAAGCTGGCAAGTCGTCTCAATTGCATCGACCTTGTAATATATCCTGCACCAATTAACACAGCAATCGATCTTCTCACATTGCAATCCTAACTTTAAAACCAACTTTTTTGTTCTGTACAACTCATCCGACACTAAATTCCTTGCAGGGTTAGTCTCTTTCAATAAAGTTGCAACCTGATTAAATGCTTCTCTGGGCATGTTAAAATCAGATTTGATCGTCAACATTCGAAGCGTCAATGATAACTCTATATGTTTGGGTTATTGTTAAGCGTTCAATAAGTCATTGAACAATTGTGATTCATCATTCAATGTTTTAGCTTCGTGTTGAACACTCCCAACAAATTGAGCTCTCAGAGCATCATGAATCATTTCTTCATAAGTGTCAGGATCAAATTCTGCAACATGGGGGCATAACTTGTCGAAGAACCTCTTTGATCGAATTGAACTTCAGATTCTTGCTCACCATGTGCAATCCAGTACCAATAATTAAGTTTAAATCTCTTGTGGTAAATATCCAACTTAACTTCTTCGGGTGGTAGAATTTCTTGATTTTTTTTCTTCGCACAAGGACACCAAAACTTACCCTCAGAACAATAGATGGACAGTTGTGATGCCACCTGCGCAGATTCCTCAATGTCATTCAAGAAATCATCTGAGTCTTTCGTCCAGGATATAATCAGTTATACATCAAAGCTCTCAAATTACGGATATTCATCTGCAGCATAAATGTAATTTTACGGGTTAGTGCAACTACTACGGAAATAAAAATTAGGGTCCGTTTGGGACAGCTTATTTGGTGCGGTGGCGTTTTGAAAACGCACCTGACCTGTTTGGGTAAACTGCATTTTGGTAGCTTATGCGTTTTCAAAATCCTAAAAATAATGTTTTCACACTGCATCTGTCTAGGTGCAATGACATCTTTCTGATCGCGGTCTGGTTTTTCCAAAAAAATAAAAATTTGTAATAGCTACCGCATCTAGTTTATCAGCATATTATTTTTAATCAGCTTATCAGCAGATTATTCAACAAGCTGCAGCTGCCCTAAACAGACCCTTAGTCAATTTACAGTAAGAAGTGGAAATAACTGGTCAACCAATCAACTGCAAGCAACCAACTTGAATTCTACTAATAACAAACCCATCTAAATCACCATCACTTTGAACAAGACCCGATGCAGTCCTCTACTTCAACCAACCAACATTATTTCAACTGATAACATCCCTATCTATATCACCCTCACTTCGAACATTCGACCGATTGATGCATTCCTCCATTTCAACCAACCAACTTCAATTCTACTATACAGCGGCATAATCGTCATTTGTCCAGAAACAGTTGCAGCATAATTATTTTCAAACTGCAAAAAAAAACAAACAGTCAGCTTATCTGCAACAGCTTCTGCGCAGCAGCTTATTATTAAGTTGTAGATGTCCAAACATACTTCTAGAGTTTTGAAAGTACAAATTCAAAAAAACTACAAATGAAAAAATGTACATCATGTAAATTAAATAAATTTTTGCATGTATCAATCATATATAAAATTTCTTAGAAGCTTCGTAATACATTTTGATGAATTATGCACGCTTCTATATTAATAAATACAATAAATCTATTAGAAAATTTTGGGGAATAGTGTATATTTTGTGATGATCGGGTCAAACTATTTTTTCTACTAATTGGAATTTGATTGGTAAAATTTAAAATCAGTGTTGGCAAGGAATATTTCTAAATGGATTGTCCACATTTGTTACACATCATACTATACTAAAAGAGGTCAAAATGCGGTAAGCTAATCCCATAACATGATTTCATCCATTAACACATTGAATGAAGCAGTTGAACAGGCCATGACAAAATATTACTTCAACGATCAGTCTAAGAACTTAAGGTTACAACTGATTAGGTTAAACAAGAAATCCAGAAAAGGAACTACAGACTGGTCCTGAAAATAACCAAAACTGTGAAATGTGTAATGAAACAAAAAAATAACAGATCTCAGGGCATTAAGCTACTCAAATGCATCAGGCGTTGTTCAATCCCTGTTGAACTAAGGCCCCGTTTGGGACAGCTTAAATATGCGGCGGTGTTTTTGAAAACGCCGCCGTAGCGTTTGCAGTGCAGTATTACTTTTCTTTCACACAGCATGCTTAGTTACTTTGATACACTATGCCTTAGTTTAGGATAACCTAGTGGTTAGGAGCATGTTCAAAACTAAAACTAAACCAGGAGGTGCTAATACGAGGAGTTTGGAGCGAACATCGTGGGCAGCGCAACGAGGAACAATTTCCAGGTGGATCTGCAGCAACGAAACATCTTCACATCACATAAACACATTCACGTCACCTATTATTATCTTTAGTTTAAATAACAACTCATAGGATCATTTCTTTGGGTTTTTTGCACAACTCTGTTGTGTAATTATAAGTCCTAACGCATTAGGATTCCGAGGTTACCGTTCGGTACGATGTAAATCCTTCTGTCTTTTAGGCTATTTGCACAGTCTGACGTTGTGCAAACATAAGTCCTAAGTCTTAAATAATTTGCAGGATTGAAATATCAAATAAACACCATTTCAAAGACATAAAGCCGAATAATAGGATAGTTGGGACATCTCTGGGGTTTCTCCTGAATCTGTGATGTCCCCTACTTTTCTTCCCTTTGAATTCTTTAAATAAGTGTTCTTATTTTGAGTCATTCCTATTTGATTTTCCCATGTCCAATCGTGAAAACCTAAACTTTGAAATCTTGAAAGCAAAACCACCTGATCTTAATCGAGAGTTTTCTTAAGTGATTTCGATCATTTAAGATGTAATTAACTATAGGGGCTTGCCTCTATAGGGAACCAGGAACCCAGATAAAATAAACCCTATCTAATTTTTATGTTAGATAGGGGAACTTGTTGGCCTTTTTATAAAAAA
>NW_018164866.1:391853-411717 GCF_001263595.1 Phalaenopsis equestris | reverse complement strand
AGCTACGGGAGGCAATTTTACAGGTGCCCGCGGTGGGGACAAGGACCTGAAGACTGTAAATTCTTCAGGTGGACGGACAATACAACTGTTTCTACGATATCCCAATTGGACACAGGTACTAGGAGTTCGAGAGTACCACAACAGGAGACCACCGCATATGGTTCGAGTTCTTCCGTGTATACCGCACCCCATCAAGACACGCTTGCTCGGGGATTAGAGGTATCAGAAACGGGCAACATTCGTCATGATGTGACTTTACATGTCAAACTCAATATTGTCATATTTTTTCTTGTAATTTTAACATGTTATTTCTTCTTTTTTTTGGGGTCTTTCTATAATCCATATTGGAGTTTCATAAATATGTATTGAACTTTCCTTTATATCACTATGTTTTCTTGATGTAATCACAACTTTTTTGAGTTATATAAATATTATTAAATATTATTAAACTTTTTTGCAATTTCATTTCTAGACATATGAGAAAATAACATTCTGCTACACAGATTATTCATTCAACTCAAAAAATTTACAAATAAGCTGTTTACAAAACGCACAAACCAAACAGCTAAACTGCTTATTCAGACCAGGGGCAAAAGGGTCAATTTTTCACAATCAGCTGTTTTCCAGACGCGTTAACCAAACAGCCAGACAACTTATCTGGATCAGCTGGTCATCAGCAGATTATCAGGATAAGCTGCTTATCAGCAGAAGCTGGATAAGCTGCAGCTGCCCCAAACAGACCCTAAGAATCTATATTGGGAAAAAAAAGGCAGTCGCAGAAGTGATTTTAACCACAACAACAACAAGCCTTTAATCCCACTAAGTGGGTTCGGCTAACCTTAGTGCAATTGATTTTTCGACAAAATTTTGCATTGGTTGTTCACTACCTGATGCAACCCTCAACTTTTCACATCCGGGACTTGGAACCCGACGATGATATTGTCGTTCAATATTTAACCAAACCAGATAAATTCTATATAAAATCTAATTAAAACATAAGAAAAATGGCAGAAAGGTCTGCTGCATTGTGCAACTGAGAAATCAATAAATGTTAAAAAAGTAAATACTTCGTATTTCAAGTGACATGAAAAGAAAATGTTAATTTCTTTTCTTAAATGAAATCAGCAAAGAAGCCCTTTCTTATTATTAAATACTTAAAAATTTTGAACAAAAGAGATCAATTTAGTTCTCCCTGCTCTGAGACAGAATCTTGTGTGTTTCTAACTGTGTGTGGCCCTCCAAGTACTCAGCAAAGATAAGAAAGTGAAGGAGAAAATAGTGGACAAAAATGCCAAAAAAATTACCTGGATATAGTCCATCCACCTGATAACGTTTGGGTATTTTTGCACTTCTTCATTAGAAATATGACTCTATAATAAAGAAACACAAAAAAAACACTCAGAAAAATGGTCTAAAGAACCGAGATTGTAGTGCCCCTACGTTCATAGTAGTGACAACAATACAAAAAAATAAAAGCCATTAAGAATCTAAAAGCACGATGAAAGACGAGCATGGCTGATTGACAAACTAAACCAAAAAGATATTCATGAAATAAATTGCACGAGGAAGTAAGTTGAAAAAGACAGGCCAAACAGCTCAGCACAAACATGCTTCCTTGAAATAAATTCCATGAGGAAGATTAAGAGAAATATTTGAAAACATACATAGATGAGACTGATTCCCTAAAATAGCCAAAGCAGATTACTAGATGGACAAACATAACTCACATGAAAGTAATAACAATTAAAACAACATTGTTTACCATATTGAAAAGAAATATATTCCCTAGTGAAGTATTTAGCATATTCAGCCGTTGAATTGCTTGTTCAGCTCACGAAAAATAGCTCATTGGATTTTAGTTCACCTAAAAATATCAAGGAATGCCACTTCCATTTGAACAGAGGTATAGATAATTTTCCAAATTGCTCAAATACAAACCACGCAAAATGACAAAGGAATAAGATGACTAAAAAAAGGCTCGCATACATGAAATGGAAGGCAGGGCTTGAATTATTTGTTGTAAGATAACAGAGCAAAGTAGCAAACAATTATTCAACATTTCTGCGTATATTTCTAGTCTTTGCCACTGCAATACCGTAAGTATTTATCATGCATCCAAACAGTTAATGTTCAGCACTTGATATTTCAATACTGAGCCCTTAAAAAGAAGTGTTGATGAAGATGAGAATGCAAGGAAATATATATACCACATGACCAACAACATAATGAAGATTAGATGCAATAAGATGGCTTCTATTTTTTAAAACTATTTTACTTCCCCAATCTGATAGTATTATTAAATTTGCGCTCATATGATAATTGATAGTATTACTGAATTGGTTAACAATCTCAACTTATGCATAATTGCAACTTTTTCAGTGCCTTTCTACAGCAGAAGCAACCCTAGACTGAATGTTAGCACGAAGATAATGTGAGCTTAAATTAACAGAATCTATTACTTCAAGCTTCAAATCCATATTTCAAAGAAAAAAAAAGATGAGTACCAGAAATTCATGCAAAGCTGAAAACACAATAACATCAGCCACCGAAGGCTTTAATCCTCCCAAAAGAACAGACTTCTGAGCTAAATCTTCATTTAAATCTTTGAGAGCCGTATGGTAAGCATCCCTTTGATCAGGTAAATTACTAGCAAAGTTTGCCCACTTCAAGACCTGGCAAATTTTCAAAATATAAGAAATCCAACATCAGTTGATATGCTCTAAAAACATAAAACATTCCATAAAAACAGTAAACATTCCGCCAGAATCTAAACGAGAAATTACCTCATCTTGATTGTTTGTAAGAGAAATATCTTTTGCTGATGACTGGAAAAAGTTTGAAACCAGGTTTGTAATGTCACAAGGCCCGGAAGTCTTGCAAGAAAATTTTTCCTGGGATATTGGATAGAGAAGGTGTCAAATACTTGTGCATAGAAGTATAATGCACAATTTACAATAATGTCAAATGTAATTTAAAAAAAAAAGCAAAAATAAAGAGTCCAAAAATATATGCCTAGTGCATAAAGTACTAGCATAGCATTGGAAGTGCTGTGAATCAATCTAAATTAAACAAAGACTGAAAGCTACCATAGCTTCTGTAGATTCTGCTGCCACAAATTCAGAATTTTTATTGTCATCAATATTTGAGTTAGTTTGGGGCTATTTGCTCTACAGAAGAAAAAATACAGTGTCAAACAAATTCAGTGTATTTGAAATTTTGAAATTGTTTGGTAGAGTGTAAAGTAAATGAAAGAGATCACTTTTTAGTGTTTATTTTGAAGTAAAATAAATTCAATGTAAAGCTCGACAATCGTGGTCGGTAGTGGCAGCGGCCATCTACAACAACAGGAAGTGGCAACGGCAACAATGACAATAGATAAGGGCAGCGAGCGGCAGTGGAAGGTGGCCGATGATGACAGCTACATCCAGTTGGAGATGGCAATAAAATTCCAATAACGGCAGGAGGCTATAGGAGACAGGCGGCCTGAGTTGTTGGGCTACCAATGGCGACAAGTGAAGCTTCACTCTTGCAATGCATTTGAAATTTAGACAACGTCAAGCAAATTCAAAATACATTGAAGATCAGCTAAAGAATAAATTCTAAACACTTCAATATTTTACAGTACATTCCTTTTTCATCCAAACCAAACGATTAATGTTAAAAAAAATATTGTATTCCTTTTATTCACACCCATTTTTTCAACAAACCAAATAACCTTTTTAACTTTACATTCATTTTGTTATAGAACAAGTCAATTACATAATTTTTTTTAGTTAATTTGATAGCAATTTATTCATTCATTAAATTAGGCAACTTTGGGTCATATAAGAAAGTTTATGGCATAAATAAATACTTTTTATGGAAGCAGAGACTATAATTCTTCTTCTATAATAGGATTTTAATAATTGATCAAACATGAAACCTAAAACCATTTCGAAAGGGGCATTCCCATTGTTAGACATAAGGTTTGCTTAGCTTGTTAATTAATATTTTCATCTTTCCATTTTATCTAACATATTTTATGTTTTTTTCAAGGTCTTCATTTGTCAAATTGGTATCAGACTTAAAAAGTTTGGATTGTTTCATATGAAGGATTTTATATTTTTTCAAGGTCTTCATGTGTCAAACTATATTTTTTGTTCTATACTAGGATTTTATATTTTTTTTTTCAAGTTCCATCATAATTTTTTCTTGATTTTTCCAAAAATAGATCACTTCCTCGGACTCTGTAGGGATTTCTCCATTTCAAATTAGATATACTAAAGCAACTAGCTTTTATCCCACTAAGTGGGGTCAGCTATATGAATCCTTTTTATCTATTGTGTCCTATTACGTGTCATATTTTCATTTAATTCAAATAGATTAAGATAATTTTTTATACAATATGCCTAAGTCTTTTTAGGTCTATCTCTATCTTTCTCTCTATCTTTCTTAACAAAAACATCTACTCTCCTAACATGATCTTCAAATGGTAGTGTGTAATATGACCAAACCATCTAAGACGACTCTCTCTAATCTTGTCCGCTACTGGAGCTACACCAAATTTATCACGGATATATTCACCACGCACTTTGTCTGTAAGTGTCAAGCCACTCATCCACCTAAGCATTCTCATCTCAGCAACACTTTAACTTGGTTTTATGCTTCTCTTTTAAAGGCCAACATTCTGCACCATATAGCACTACAGGTCTAAGGGTGTAAATGAGCCGAACATGAGCGAGCCCAGGCTCAATTTGTGTTTGGCTCGTTAAAAAATACAATTATTCGTGTTCGTCTCGTTTATATTTCGAACAAAATAATGTGGTTGTGTTTGGCTCATTTGCTTAGCGAGCGAACACAAGTTATTCACGAGCAAAGAGTCATTTTGACAACCCTAGTCACGCAATTGCATGATGTTAAAGATTGGGACGAGATTTAAATCTTATTATTTATATTAAAACATCATGCAAATATAATTTAATTTATATTTTTTTTCTAATTAATAATTTTAATTGATTATAATTGTTTGTAGCCTTAGCCAATTAATTTTTTTAAAATAATATTAATCAATTATATATATACATATAATTTTTTTGAGCCAAAAGAAGCCGAACAAGAACAAACAAATCTTTGTTCATGTTCCGCTCGTTTATAAAAAATTGTTCGTGTTCGGCTCGTTAACTTAACGAATGAATCAAACAAGAGCTTATTAACGAACCGAACACGAGTTCTCCAAGAACAATGAGTCTTTTTGACAGCCCTATCAGCAGGTCTCACCACCATCTTATAAAATTTTCCTTCAAGTATAAGCAGTACTTTTCTATCACATAATAGGCCTGATGAATTCGTCCACTTCAACCAACCAACTTGAATTCTACTAATAACATCCTCATTTATATCACCATAACTTTGAACAATAGACCCGAGATATTTAAAATGATCACACCTTTTAATGAATTGATCACCCATAGTTACAACTCTGCCACTAGAATTACTACTACTAAAATTACATTCCATGTATTCAGTTTTAGATCTACTCAATTGTAGGCCTTTAGATTCCAATGCAGACATCCATAATTAAAGTTTTTCCTGAACACTTTCTCTTGTCTTATCCACAAGAAGGATATCATCAGCGAAAATCATACACCAATGTACATCCTCATCTAAATGTCCAGTAAGAGCATCCATAACAAAAGCAAAAAAATACGGGCTTAAAGTCGATCCCTGATGTAATCCAACTGAAATATAAAAATACTTGATCAATCCTTCTTCTGTTCGAACACAAGTAACAGCTTGAATATAAGTAATATCAACACATTTTTTCTCTAAAACTCTCCAAAGCACTTCTCTTGGAACCTTATCGTAAGTTTTTTATAAATCAATAAAAATCATATGTAGATCCTCTTTATTCTCTTTGTACTTCTCCATCAAACTTCTCAATAAATGTATAGTTTCCATAATAAAACTTCACGGCATAAATCCAAATTGATTATGAGAAATCGTTGTATCATGTTTTAACCTATGTTCAATTACCCTCTCCCACACATCAACTTAATTCCTCTATAATTTGTACACTCTTGTGCACCCCCTCTACTCTTAAAAATGAGGACAACAATACTCTTCTTTTACTCCCCAGGCATCTTTTTGATTTTCAAAAAAATATTAAAGAGTTTAGTCAGCTAAGAAACTTCCAAATCTCTTAAATATTTATACACTTCAATTGGGACATCAGAAGATATTGTTGATTTTCCACCCATGGTTTTCTTTAAAGTCTCCTCAACTTCTTTTTTACTAATACGATGGTAAAAATAAAACATTTTATTAACTTAATGATATTAACGTCACTGATGCAGGGTCCCAAGTCTCAGATGTGAAAAGTGGAGGGCAGCGTTAGGTAGTCAACAGCTAGCATAAAATTTGTCCAAGAATCATGACATGAATCCTTTAAATCCATTACGAACTTAGATATGCAATTATAAAATTATTTTTCAAATGAATGGTAATTCAATTCACCATAAGTCATTTTTCTCCCTAATATGGCTCTCTTACCTCAAAGAACTCTCCCAAAAACCTAACAAATCTTAGCTTTATTTCCTAAAATTTCTCCACACCCTCCACTTCCAATTTAAATTCAAAAATAAATTAATTGAAACCAGCCCTCCAATTTCTCCACAATCAAGGCCAACAACCTTCTTATACCTCTAATTTCTCCACAATTATTATTTTACAGGCAGCACTTTAAGAACTGTGAATTTCAAACAGACCAATTGTTTCCAAAACACTGACTTCTGAACAGTGATTTTCAACGGCAGCTTTTGAATTGAGCTTTTCTACAGCTACAGCTGAAACAAACACAACCTTAGTTATTTTTCAAAAATTTATTCATTAATGTACCGATCTTGTGATAATCAAGCGATAAAGAATTATCTTCTCTTCATTCTTACTATGTCATGGTTTTCCTTCATAGCCTAAGGTCCTTTTATTCTTCATTTCAGTGGAGCTACCGTTGTTAAATCCCTCATTCTAACCATTCTTACGACCAAAACACAAAATGGCTTTTGGAGAGCAACCCTCCAGGTTCGGTCTCTCCTTTAATCCAGAAATTTGCATCACTCAGCCCACTAGTGGAGCTAAAAATAAATTGATCTCAATCACTGGTCAAAATTTAAATGGCCATAATTATCTCTAATGGGCACGATCTGTAATGATATTCATATGAAAAAGAGGCAAATGGCCATAATTATCTCCATGGTCACAATCTGTAATGATATTCATATCAAATAAAGGCAAAGATAACAACCTCGTGAGATCAACAACCATCCAGGAAGAGGAGATCCAGCCTGCAAAAAATCAAAATAAAAAAAAAATAACAACGTAATGGCTTTTCATACTCTACTCCACTGCCAATGAGATTTGAAAGTTGCTAAAGAAACATGCTCAAATTTTGGGAATATATCATAACCCTTCTCGATTAAAAAAAAAAAAACTCCACAAACTACAACAAGGTGATATCTTTAGTACTCGGGGTCTGTTTGGGGCAGCTGCAACGGTTTAAAGAAGCGGTTGTGAAGCTGCTGCAAAAGAAACGACCGTTCAAAAAGTTGCGGTGACTATTACCAATTTATTTTGAATTCAAAAAGCAAGCCGCAGTTTTCTGACAGTCACCACATTTTAACAGATTAGATTGAGAAAAGTTGTTTTTTACCATATAAATTTCTAGAAAACAGGAAGAAAGCAGTTCTCCAAACAAAACTGCGGTGAAGGTATGAAAAGCAAAGCAGCCAGAAAGCTGTCCCAAACAAACAATCAATACTTAATTCTCTAAAATGTCAATGACAACGACTTGATCAATTTGAACATCATGATTGGAAATGCCCTGAGGACAAAACACCGTACAAATCAATCATCAAGAAAGACGGCTGCTTAAGTTCCTAGTGAGATTAAACAATGATCTTAATGAAATTTAAAGAAAAATTTTAGTAACAATATCTCCCTCTAATATTGGAGAAATCTTCTTTGATGGTTGATTGTAGGAAATTCAAAGGAAGGTGATGATGGAGCCATCACATCGCTTGTCAACTAGACAATGTTCAGCTCTCATGGCTGTTGAGTTTCAAAAATCTTCTTCAAATCACATCAGTCATAAGAAAGGAAGGTCAAAATGTGAATGTGACCCAAAAAGAGTCACACCAAAGAGACATGCTAGAAAAATTCATGAAAAAACTCAAAATTGGAAGTCAACACGAGGCACTCACGCTAAGACAATTAAAGATAGTACGTATCTAGTAACACCAACCAATTTGATTCCCTTGAACCAAATATATTCATCAAGGAACAAAAAGATGCCCTCAAAAATCTACATCTTCAAAATCCAAATAAGGAACAACCAACACTTGGTTGACACAATATCTTTCCAGTAAACAAGTAAAATTATTTAGCCCCAAAATGCAAGAAAATGTGATACAAATCGGAGCCAAAATCAGCGAGCAACTTGCGGTAGATATGTCAGAAAACCCAAGAAATGGTTAACTTGATTAATATCAAAGTAAACAAACAAAGATATAATGGGTGATCTACAATTTGAGAGGTAGATCATCTTTATACAAACCCTAGACGCCACTAGGAACACAAAGACAAAAGAAAAACTGCAGCACATCAAAATATAAAGCAAACCTTAGCTAATTAGCCCTAACAAAGACTCCTTGAGATCCGTTAAAAGCTCCCCCAAAACCCCCCTTAATTCCCCTCCTCTTGTACGTGATTAACGGCTAAGTGAGCCCTGAAAGCCGGAATCATCCTCAGCAGCTTCTAGGATTTCTGCCACTCCATGCTGGGCAAGTTGGCTTGGTCGACTAATCTGGCTTGGTCTGATCGGTCTAGAACAATCATCCCTAGACCGGCTCATCTGCAGCAAGATCGAGCGTATCAACACTTCCCTCCGAAATAAACACTTTATCTTCAAGATGTAATGATGAAAACTACTTTTGCATCACTTCATAAGGGTTTTACATTGCTTCATACTATGGCAAATCTTAAGCAGTACCTCCTTTGCTCCAGCCACACCTTGGCACACTCCTTCGACCTCTAAAAATTTCAAAATCACCTTATGTCCTCTGACAGCGTCGGGGATAGTGAAGACAAGGGTGTGTGATCTCTGACAGCATGCCTCAATTGTGATGCATGAAAAACTGGATGCAGTGATGAAGGTGGTAATCTTAAACGGTACACAATTGCCCCAATGCATGTCGTAACCTCATAAAGTTCAAAATATTGTAAAGAAAGTTTCTCAATCCTCCTGGCCAATGTCTTATGTCGATAAGGTCACGGCTTCAGATAAACCACGTCCCCAGGCTCAAATTACACCTTCCTCCCATGTCCAGCTGCCTTCCTCATGATCTATTGGGCTCTTAATAGATGTCCCTTGAACTCCGCTAATATTTTGTCTTTCTCCTTCAAGTATTGGTTCACACTGAATATCGGGATAGTGCTATGCCAATAGTGTTCCAGGTGAGGTGGATCTCGCCCATACAGAATCCTGAAAAGTGTGGTGTCCCAGTTCGGTACAAAGTATTATACAAATACTCAACCCAAGTAATCCATTTGGCCCAAAGCTTCCGTGTATCTAATACAAAACAGTGTAAATATGTCTCTACAATCATGTTGACCACCTTTGTCAGGCCATCTATCTAAGAATGATATGTTGTGCTCCTCTTTTGGATTGTTCCTTATAACCTGATCAATTACTTCCAACAAGGGTTAAGAAACACCTTCCCCTCTCTAATACAATAGATTTTATAACATTATACAAACGACCCACTTTCCATATGAACGCCACAGTGACTGAGATAGCAGTGTAAGGGCGTCGTAATGGAAGGAAGTGTGCAGACTTGCTCAGGCGATCTGTTACCATCAATATCACCAAAAACCACTCTGATCGTGATAAACCCTCCATAAAATCTATGGTCACTTCCTCCCAAATCTTCTTAGGTAACACTAAGGGATGCAGTAAACCACCGGGAGCCATAGTCAAATACTTGCATCGTTGGCGCACATCGCACATTGCCACTATATCCACTACATCTTTGTGCAACCCCACTCCATATAGCTCTCTCAATAGTTGATTGTAAGTCTTTTGTACTCCTGAGTGCACCTCAATCATTTTGTCATAAAACCCCTGCAATAGTTTGGAGATGTACCTCGATGCCCTCAGTAGCACGAATCGTCCCGGGTAGAGTAGTTGTTGCCCCCTCAATGCGTATCATGAATGATTGTTCCGATCTTGTAGCAACTATGCCCTAATCTTCCTCAGCCCTTCACCCTGCTTGCTCTCCCGCCTTAGGACTTCCCAATCTAAGGACCGGGGGTACTGATAAAGCTATAGTTGGGGCTTCTCCACCTTACTCAATGGTACATCCGCGGCTTTATTCCACAATTCTAGCCAGTACTGAATTGCAAAATCATATCCAAACAATTTGGATAACTACCTTGTCAAAATATTTGATCGAATAGGCTGAATGATTTTTTATATTGATGTACAGCTATTTAAAGAGCTTCCCTAGGAACAAAAAAGGCAGCTAATCTCCCCAATTAAGGAGAAATATACTATTCAACCTTTTTGGTTTTTTACCTTTACATATCTTTGTTTTATTTGGTTTTTATGTGTGTTGTATTGTGTGAGTTGAGCTTTCTTTTAAGCTCTCTCATACAACATTTCTGTATATTTTCAGTATTAATATATTTGTCTTTGGGCTTTTTTCTTAAGAAAAAAACTACCCTAATATAGAAAAAAAATAAATAGAGATTCCTAAGACTACTAATACAAATCATAAACTTCTAAATCTATAGAATAATAAATATGATACAGAATTATTTGCGATATCTTTCAACATTCCCCCTCAAGCTGGCTTGAAGATGTCACTCATGGCAAGCATGCTAACTAGATTCTCGTGTTACACTTTGGGAAGACCTTTTGTTAGTATATATGTTGTTTGACTAACAGTGAGTATGTAGGACATACATATCACACCACTGTCTATCTTCTCCTTGATGAAATGTTTGTCAACCTCTACATGTTTTGTTCTGTCATGTATAACAGGATTATGAGCTATAGAGATTATAATTTTGTTGTCACTGTAAACTTTAATAGGTGATGGTATAGGAACCTTCAACTCTTCCAGGAGTCATTTTATCCACAACACTTCATAAAATCTATGTGCCACCGAGCGGAATTCTGCTTCAGCACTACTCCTTGCCACCACACTTTGTTTTTTACTTTTCCAAGTAACCAGATTTCCACCTACAAAGGTACAATAACCTGAGGTGGGTATTCTATCATTTACATCTCCTGCCCAATTTGTATCTGTGTAGGCCTCTATCAAAATATGCTCTCCCCTTTTGAACAAAGGTCCTTTTCCAGGAGTTCTTTTGAGGTATCTCAAAATTTTGAATACAGCTTCAAAGTGAGTAGGTCCAGGTGAATGCATGAATTGACTCACAACACTCACTGCAAAAGCTATGTCAGGTCGAATGCTATGATGTCAGGTCGAATGTGAGCCAAATAGATTAGTCACCCTACCAACCTTTGATAGGGTGCTTTGTACATTACCTCATTAGCTGTTGCTGTTTTCAACTTTACATTAGGTTCAATTGGTGTATCTGTTGTCTTTCAACCTGTCATCCCTGCTTCTTTGAGTAAATCAAGAACATACTTGCGTTGATTGACAAAAATTCCCTCCTTGGATCTTGCAAACTCCATTCCGAGGAAATATTTCAGCCTTCCCAAGTCCTTAATATCAAATTCGCCTTCAAGTTTCCTCTTCAAGTTACTAATCTCAGGAGAATTATCTTCTGTCATAATTATGTCATCTACATACACAATCACAATGGTTACTTTACCTTTGATGGAATATTTGAAAAAGAGAGTGTGATCAGCATGGTTTTGAGAGAATCCATGACTCTTGATAATATCACCAAAACGTTCAAACCAAGCTCTAGAAGACTACTTTAATCCATATAGAGACTTTTTTAATTTGCACACTTATCCTTTTCCAAATTTTTCTTCAAATACGGGTGGCAGGTCCATATATACTTCTTCTCGCGATTCTCCATTTAAAAACGCATTCTTCACATCCAATTGATGAAGTGGCCAGTTGAAATTAACTGCAAGAGAAAGAACTATGCTACTAAATTAACTTCAAACTTTCCCCACAAGAACCCTTCTTAAATCCCCTCCTCTTGTATGTGGTTAACAGTTCTCTGAGCCCCACTTGGAAGCTAGAATCGGTCTCAACAACTCCTAGGGATTATGCCCCTCTAGACTAGAACAGCTAGCTTAGTCGGGCTGGCTAGTCTGGCTGGGTCAGAGTGGGTCAGACCGGTCTTCCCTGTACTTGCTCGTTTGCAACAGAAGTAAACGTATCAAAATTTTCGTAGTCTGCTCTTTGAAATCGATGAATGAACCATAAAAAAGGCCCGTCTGAAAAAATTATTGATGGAAGATGATCGGTAGAATTATAATATGCTTACGACTCTACGTCCTCAATCACAATACTCATTTGTATCTTCAAGCTCTCAAGACCACATCCACCGCTATAAACTTCAATATGGACTTCATGTTACATCATTCTCGTCTCAGTAAGCCAAATTTAATGTATATTAGAAAAGTATTTCCATAAAAGTCTACCAATATTTTAATAAGCATCAACAACATTACCCACTAGAGTAAAATATAAAACTCACATGCATTTTGACTCATTCACCTAGATATTTAGGGACCCACTAGAGTAAAATATAAAACAGTATCAAACTAGTTCATTTCTTTTATAGGTGAACGCAATAGAGTTTCATGAGTATTCCTGTGAGATAAAATCCAAGTGGATAATTTTTTGTATATTTCATTAGCATGATCCAAACCAATTAAAAAAAGGTTCAAAACTAGCCTTGTTACAAAAAGATACATGCAATCAAAATGTATAAACCACCAACCTAATTTTATAAGTGGTGCTAAACTCAACACCATTCAGGTCCTCTAATCCCTGGTAACAAATCTTGATGTTAAATATATCAGCTTTTATGTTAAAAAAAATCCTCTCTTAATAACAAACTTGAAGATAAAAAATAAAAAAATAATTTTCTTAGATTCCATTCATAAATTCTTCTTTGTAAACTATGCAAAATCAAGAAATCTAAATATCGGTTGATACTATCTCCTCGAGTTTGGTTAGACAAGTTCTCTAAAATTATTTAGTACTATTGAGTACACTCAATGCCAAGCTAGCCACACCGCGATTATAAAAAAATCTATTGAAGGAAAATCAACTATCCTAATTGTATATGTGAATAATATTGTACTTATACAATTAGCAATAAGGTGATAATCAAACATGTTTTAACCAATAACTTTAAAATCAAAGAGTCGAGGACCCTAAAGAATTTTTTTAGGAATAGGTTGATAGATCTTGGATTATACCTACCAATCAACATAAATATATTCTTGATCTTTCAAAAGAAATAGGGATGCTTGGATAAAAATGCAATGACACTTCCATGGATTCCAATATTAAATAGGTGATATAAAAGATAAGAATGCCCTTGTTGACAAAAGTCGGCATCCCAAACTAGGGGGCAAATCCATATCACTCCCACTAGATTTAACATGTGTTATTTTGCAAGCTTGATATATTAATTCACGAATAGCCCTACAGAAGTATAAATTGATGCAATAATGCAAATACTAAGATATCTAAAATGACCACTAGGAAAGGATTATTCTCCAAAAGAACCAAATGATTGGGCATGGCCTATAAATGACCACAGATCTATCTCAAAATATTATAGATTTATACATATCAATCTTGAGACGTAAAAAAGTAAAAGTATCTTGTTGGGGCGAGGAGCAATACTAACGCTGAACTTAGAGGCATAACGCATGAAAACTTATTAAGAAATTTGTCCAAGTCAGTTGCAAGATGAATTTTTTATCAAAGAAAAAGAGCCTATGAGATTACATTGCGGTAGCCAAGCTGCAATTACAATTGACAAAAATTTTGATCAATATAACATAACTAAGCAAGTGGATGTTAATCATCAATTCATAAAGGCAAAAGTGAGCAACAGGGTTATAATCTCCAATACACTCCAAAACATCTACAAATTACTGAAATCCTTACTAAAGTTCTCACGAGTAAGACTTTATCAACAAAATCACAAAACTACGAATGTTAAACATTTAATATCTAGCTTGAATGGCAGTGTAGAAATCGAATCCTTGGATGATTTGGAATAATATAATTGTCAAAATCAATTCTCATAATTTTGCCTCCCAATTTGCCAACATACTTGATGATTTAGTTCTCATCAAATAGCAGATTTTGTAACATGCCACAGGGGTCCAGCTCCAGTAATTAGTTGCACATTAAATAGCAGATTTTTGCACATGCTACAGGCGGCCAGCTGCAGCTGCTTAATTGAAGGTTTAGTGCACAAGATTGGAATAAATTATTTGCACACATGGGAGCGGCCAACTGCTTAATGTTGTCCAAAATTGTCCTCATGGTCGTATCTCAACTTATGTTATTCCCTAATAGGCTCAGTTTTTGGAGTTTAAATCATGATAATTTATATATTTGAGTTTCTTGTTCTAGTTATATTTGACATATATCCATTTTTTTTTTTCAAATCTTTATTTATGCATGTATTAGTCAGATGATAATCAAGCAATGAAGAAACAATTTTCTTCTCACTATGTCTCAGTTTTTCTCCATGGATGAAGGTCTACGTTTTCTTTAAATAGTCCTATTACAAAAAATGAAATGAAATATAAACTTAAACATAAATATCTTTCTACAACACCATAGAACATCAATTAAACAAATTCTAAACTTCGGCAAAAAAGTTTCAGGAAAAATGAAATACTTCCAAGGGTTGGAGAGTTATTCAAAAAAGGTTGTTTGTTCAAAAAGCCATGGATTACTACATCATATTCATTGATGGTCCTAGGGAACACACTAGAAAATAAACAGGTCTTTAACATCATAAAACAATAAATGAAAGTCATGTTTAACGTTTGAATTATAATTTGAGTATCTTCCTGCTACTTCTATTGTTCTGTTCCTAGATGACTCCAAAAAAACAAACTCCATATGTAATCACAACATTTAAATACATATTAATATTCGTAACACATAAAGTCAAGCTTAATTCTTTATATGCTATGAAAGCATTAAGCTTCCTTTAAAATTGAACTAGGCAGTAAAGAATATTATAATATCAAGAATGACATTCAACTATACACTTTCCTTGTGCTTGAGACTAAATTTGTTTTTAAAATAAGCCTAAACATGAGTATGAGTTGGACATAATATCTAATAAATCACCCACACATTCAGTAAACCAATGTCTTAATTCAAGATTTTCATTCACCTCCTTTGTTCTACAACATTATATGCCTTATAATGCAAACTCAACTTCAATGGCAATTATTCTAATCAATTATGTTTAAAACATGAACAGGAAATGTTCTTTATAAAAAAAATTCAGGAAGATCATATATGACTAGAGAAAAAATGGTCTACGATATTGGAATTATAATTTGGCTAAAAGGAGTTTACTTATACTAATTTTATTATTAAAATTGTTTGTAAATGCATTAAGTCTGTTAATTAGGCAGCTTCTAGATTTCATTCCAACAACTATAGATCATTTTTTGTTGCACAATTAACTGATCATATAAATAAGTTACGAGTTAATTATAATATTGGTGTATGTTTTTCGCTAACGATATCCTTCTAATGGATAAGGATAGAGAAAGAGTTCAGGAAAAACTTTGAATTATAAAGATCTACATCGGAGTCTAAAGACTTTTGTTTGACTAGATCTAAAACTGAATACATGGAATGTAATTTTAGTAGTATCAGTAGCTCTAGTGACAGAATTATAACTATGGGCAATCAAATCATTAAAAGGTGTAACATTTTAGATACCTCGGGACTATTGTTCAAAGTGATGGTGATGTTGTTAGTAGAATTCAAATTGGTTGGTGGAAGTGGAGGAAGGCATCTGGCCTATTGAGTGATAGAAAATTACCGCTTAGACTGACAGAAAAATTTTATAAGATGGCGATGAAACCTGTAATGCTCTATGGCACTGAATATTGGTCTTTAAAAGAGAAGCATAAAACAAAGTTAAGTGTTGCTGAGATAAGAATTCTCAGGTGGATAAGTAGTTTGACACTTAGAGACAAAATGCGAAATGAATATATTTGTGTGCGAAATGAATATATTTGTGACAGGGTTGGTGTAGCTATAGTGGCGAACAAGTTTAGAAAGAGTTGTCTTATGCTTTGGTCAATGTTAAGAAAGGAAGAGATAGACACATAAAAATTTGGGCATATTATATAAAAAATGATTTTAATCTATTAGAATTAAATGAAAATATGACACTCAATAAGACACAATGGAGAAAAAGGAATCATGTAATCGACCCTATTTAGTGGGATAAAGCCTTATTGTTGTTGTTGCTAGTTATAATATTTGAGTTGGCAAGCAAAATGATAAATTAGCATTATAATGATAGCACATCATTTTTTTTAGGGTTACAAAGAAAGATATTACAAATTTGCATATATTTATCCATTACATCGCTTGCACTCTACCTATTTTATAATACCTACAAAATCCCTCAAGTTTTATTGTATCATTGGAAAGCTAATACCCAATGAATATTATTGCTTTGCTCGAAAAGATGATTATTATTACAACCTTCTGAATTAATCAATCAAACCTAATCAACACATTGTTTAGCATTTTATTTTTCAACAATGGCAAAAACACCGATTCTCATACTTACTTCCAAATGAGTTGATCCATCAAAATCACATTATAATCTAGTACTTCTAAAAAACCAACCACCACTCAAAAAGCCATAGATAACGGGTTATGTTTATTTTGTGTTTATTATCACTACCATTCTCTAGAGTAAATTGTTCTAAACTGAGGGAATAAACATGGATAAAAATTCATATTTTCTATTTAAGCCGTGGATATTTGCATTATCTTGCCTTTAAAATTCATTATTTTGTTAGGATTATTCTATTCAATATTATTAAGTTTGTCAAAATTTTATTTCAAGTTTGTTAGTAGTTATTAGTGACTTTTAGTAGTTTGCTAAAAATTGGCATTTGGTTAGGTCATATATAAAATTGGGATTAAGAGACATGTCTATGGCAGGAATAAAATTCATGATATAAATGAAAATATTCTTCAATTTTATCTATTCTAGGATTTTGATCATTGATCAAGTGTGAGCCTTAACATTGTCATTGTCGGTCTCAAGCTCAAATGTGAAAAGTGGAGAATTGCGTTAGGTGATCGACAGTCAGTGTAAAACTTGTCGGAAAAACTCATGACATTAATCCTTTTGATATTTGTGTAAGTGCTAGGGCGTCCTCTGGAAGCGACGCGTTGTATAGCCTGAATACAGTGAAAAGTGCGCAAAGGCCGCTAAACCGGCGCCTAGGTGTAGTGTCAAATAAGCAAGGGTTCCCACATTACGAATGAATGCGGGTAAAAATGTTAGTCCATGTAACTAATATTATGATAGGATCTTTAGAATATATGCACTCTCAATGGTAAATTAATAAAATTAGTTGATATTACGATTCAAAAGAAAATTAATATCTTATGTCTTCATGAAAACTAAATTGATTGGACTGAAGGCTAAGGAGATCAATAGCTTAGGTTTTAAACTTTAGTATTCAAGTAGAAAGCGAAATAAAAATGGTATAGATGTAATTATAAAAAAGGGTTTAAAAGATAATGTTGTAAAAATTAATAGAATTAGAGATATAATTATAGCCCTAAAGATTATCTTTGATACTAAGATTTTTAATATTATAAAATGTCATCCTAACGAAGTATATATTGAAAAATATATTCAAATCTAAAGATAAATTTTGTAATGACTTAGAAAACTTAATACAAATGATATCTCTTGAAGAAATAATTTTTATTGGAGGAGATTTAAATGAATATGTCGGTAGAGTGGTAGAAGACTTCAGAAATACTCATGGTGGCTACGGTTTTGGAGTAACTAATGAAGAAGGTCGAGCTATTTTAGATTTTGCTTTAGCGTATGATTTTGTTATTACTACTAATTTATTCAAGAAAAGATATGAGCATCTTATTATTTATAAGAGTGAATCTAATAAAACACAAATTAATTATTTTTTTATGAGAAAAAGAGATCGTCGAGATTGTAAAGATTGTAAGATGATTCCAAGTGAGAATTTAAGTACTCAACATCGTTTATTAGTTCTAAATTTTAAGATGAATAGCTATAAAATAAAGAATATTAGGACTCGTCATCGTAGAATTAGATGAAGGAAATTAAAAGACACAAATAAAATTATTTTTATGAGTAAAATTCAAGATTTTAAAATTTGGGATGTTCATGCAGAAGCAAATGTTATGTGGGATAAAGTAACAAACACTATTAAACAAGTTGCAAAAGATGTGATTGGAGATTCAAAAGAAAAAATTTTAATTAATAAAAATAGTTGGTAGTGGAATAATAATTTGCAAGAAAAGATAAAATATAAGAAGTTATGTTATAAAAATTGGTTTAAATGTAAAAGCTTTGAAAACTGGAAGAAATATCAAACGGCCCGCAGGGAGTCTAAAAGAACAATCTGTGACGCTAAAAATTTTGCTTTTAATGATTTTTATAATAGATTAGATATTAAGGATGGTGAAAAACATATGTATAAACTAGCCAAACAAAGTGAGAAGAAAAATAAAAATTTAACTTAAGTAGTGTATTAAAGATGAAAATCAAAAAATTACTTTTCTTAGAAAAAGATATTCAACATAGGTGGGTGAGTTATTTTGATAATTTTTTTAATGAAGTTTCTGAAAATACGATCGACCTTAATGATCTTAATATCATAAATAATAATAAAGCGTTTCATTTTTACCGTCGCATTAGCTTTAAAGCAAACCAAGGGTGGAAAGTCTGTAGGACTTGATGATATCTCAATTGAAGTGTGGAAATATTTAGGAGATTTGAGAGTTTCTTGGCTTACTAAACTCTCTAGTATTATTTTAAAAACTAAAAAGATGTCTGAGGAGTGGAGGAAGAGTATTTTGGTCCTCATTTTTAAGAATAAAGGGGATGCACAAGAGTGTGCAAACTATAGAGGAATTAAGTTGATGTGTCGTATTTTAAAATTATGGGAGAGGGTAATTGAACATATGTTAAGACGCATTACAAGGATTTATCAAATCAACTTGGATTTATGTCGGGCGGGTCTACTATGGAAGCTATACATTTATTGAGAGGCTTGATGGAGAAGTTCAGAGAAAATAAAGAGAATCTATATTTGATTTTTATTGATTTAGAAAAAGCTTACGATAAGGTTCCAAGAGATATCCTTTGGAGAGTTCTTGAGAAGAAATGTGTTGATATGACTTATATTCAAATCATTAAAGATATGTATACTAAAGTTGTTACTTGTGTTCAAACTAAAGAAGGATTGACCAAATACTTTCCTATTTCTATTGGATTACATCAGAAATCGGCTTTAAGCCCATATCTTTTTACTTTAGTTATGGATGGTCTTACTGGACATCTACAGGAGGACGTACCTTGGTGTATGCTTTTTGTTGATGATATCCTTCTCGTAGATAAAATGAAAGAAAAAGCCGAGGAAAAACTTAAATTATGGAGGTCTAAAAGAAGGATTGACCAAATACTTTCCTATTTCTATTGGATTACATCAGAAATCGGCTTTAAGCCCATATCTTTTTACTTTAGTTATGGATGGTCTTACTGGACATCTACAGGAGGACGTACCTTGGTGTATGCTTTTTGTTGATGATATCCTTCTCGT
>NW_018164866.1:356386-391323 GCF_001263595.1 Phalaenopsis equestris | reverse complement strand
TTAAGTGTTGCCGAGATGAGAATGATTAGGTGGATGAGTGGCTTTACACTTAGAGACAAAATGTGAAATGAATATATTCGTGATAGGGTTGGTGTAGCTCCTGTGACGGACAAAATTAGAGAAAGTCGTCTTAGATGGACTGGTCACATTAAACGTCGACCATCTGATGATCCGATTAGGAGAGTAGATGTTTTAGATTCGACTTGTGTTAAGAAAGACGGAGGTAGACCGAGGAAGGCTTGGGCTTATTGTATAAAAAATGATCTTAATTTACTAGAACTAAATGAAAATATGACACTAAATAGGACGCAATGCAAAAAAAGGATTCATGTATCCGACCCCACGTAGTGGGATTAAGGCTTTGTTGTTGTTGTCGTTGTATCAAGTGTGAGCCTGGAAACCCTTTCAAGAGAAGTATTCTTCTTTGTTGAAGCCTGGAATTATACCTTGCTTCTTTTTTAAAATATTTCAGTCATTTCAAATTTATTTCATACTTTTTCTCAAGGCCGTCCTACATCCAATGTGGTTGTTAAAAGGATATTGAAACAAACAATAAATTCACAGACCTACAGCTTAAATTACAGCTTAGGTTGTATTTATCAATACAGAATGGCATTAGTTACCAATTGATAAACTCATGCTAAGGTACCATACAAAGATAAAAGAGAACTGACATCAACTTTATATGCTCCAAGCACTTGAATCTTTATGAAAAAATTTTATTTGGCATAAAATATAAACTAAAATGCAAGAGGCTAGTTTCAGTAGAGTGAATTCCACCTGTCAAAGTTATCTCTACTTCAAAACTTTTTAAAAATACAAAACATGTTCACTCAGACAGAGAAAAATACATGCAATAAAGCAAAGTACCTAGTCTGTTATTGCCCATTTCTATTACAGAATCGCAGTGCGGAGTAGAAACGAGACAGTAAAACTATCGAATGTCATACTTCCACAATCACGATTTAGTGAAAATTTGAAAAAAAAAATTCAAATAGAAAAAAATTGAATATCACCGTCATTATTACCTTATTCCAGCTCTTAGGGTTCTGGCTAAAAGAGAGTAAAAAAATGCTCAAAAAATCATTTCCTGCTAATCTAGCTCTTTCAAATTCACTTGATAGGATGATTAGAAGAGATGAATTTACCAAACAGGGTGGAAATAAAACAGATGGAGAATCACAAGATGCAGAATTTATCACACAAGGCGTATATTGGGATAACGATTTCCGTGATTTGAACGCCTACCGGATCGAGGGAGAGACGCTTGCAAAGAGCATAAATGATGGCCCTGTTCCTTCTAGAAGTGAATTCTCCTAAGCTCGTCGCCTCCATGTCCAACGCCATTCCTCGCTTCACACACAGAAAGAGGATGGAACCTACGGAGTCACAGCCTTTGGCCTCGGAGTCGCCCTAAAAGTGGAACAGCCAAAGATACGGTTTTTTTTCGCAGTGTTAGATTCTGACAAATGATTCGTTCGTTCTAACAAAAATTCAGTTCATGATTTTTATAGCATATGTTAAGAATATCTGTGAAATAATATGCAACAATAAACTGCTACACATTTTGAAGGATAAATTTTTCCGTGTATAAAATTAAAGAAATATCTTTGCAATTTTTTTTTAGATATTTGAAAAAAATTATTTGCAGATGAAATTAGCATCAATAAAAAAAATGAACTCTTATCTTCAAAAACAAGTGTTTAAAGATTGAAATATTTGAAATTTGTTTGAATTGATCCAAACATGATGGAATTCGAAACAGACAAAAATCCAAATAGGAATTTTGTTTGAACGAGATTCAAATTTGTTGATCCCAGCTTTATAATTCAATGAGATCCAATAAATAAAACATAAATAAAAAGAGATGTCATTTTCAAAAATGGAGGAAGTAGATGAATGAGACTTGGAATTTAGTTTTCTGCATAAAAATACTACCTTATATTTAATTGCATCTATTTATAGTGGTTGGCCTCATAAAATGACGTATTTGGGTTTATCTTATCCATGACCTCTAATTGTAGAGGCCCCAAATTCTTATCACCATTTTCTTATAGTAATCTAGGGTCCTTGAAGAAGTCAACTTTTGACTGGGTTGTTGAGGCATGGATGTTGAGCATTTGATCCTGAATGATCATCTTCCAACACTTTGCTCTAGATGCTCGACTTCGGTCACTTGGCTTCTAATACCTAATTTATACTACCCAACAACCTCGGTTGCTTGACCTCGATTTTCAAGCTTTGATCGCTCAGCCAGGTCTCTCAAACTCAGTCACTTAGCCTTAGTTGTTCCACTTCTTTAACATTGGCGGTTGTGTCTAGTTGTCCAACTTATTATTTTAACTAGCCCTAAATGGCTTCGGTTGATGGATGCTTTGAGTTGTTAGATTTTCATTGACCTAGACAATCAGATGCGTGGTGACTTGGATAGTCGCTTTTTGACTATACAAAACAAAATTTGAATTAGGTTCAAATGTGAGTTTGAACCTACTATCAAAATTTTGAGGGCACAATTCATCTATCACTTTACTAAGCTTAGCCTAATATGCTCCCTTCACCCCATCCCCCTAAAAATTTTTTTGTCATTAATCTGTATTCACACTCCATCAACCCCATATACACCTTTCCCACAGTCAACTATCATTGCATATCACTCTCTTCTTCACACATTGCTAGTCTCATCCACCCCTTCTCTTAGAAGATGATGTCATGAACCCCTTCTTGATTTATATGTCATCAGTCTAATCAATTTTTCCCCTAACAAGCTCTCATCATAGACCCCGCTTTTTTTTACATTTCTCTAGTCTCGTTGATGCCTTACCCAATGAGCTCTCATCATGGACCCCTATTTTTTTCACTTGTTTGTCTTGTTGATGCCTTTCCATAGTGGGTTCTTGTAAAACCCTCATAGCCTCGTGAAGTTAATTTAGTCATTTTTGTTAAATTTCAATTTTGAGCTCAAATTCAAACATAATTTGAACATGGATTTGATTAAGTTTCGAACACTATGAGCATGTTTAAATCATTTTCAAATGCTTTGACTTTGAAAAAGAAATCCTATAAATATAAGAGGAGAGACCTTAAGGGATTTAGTAGCCCAGTTTTAATGGGATTGTTGTCTTGATTTAACGTAAATCCGTCATACACTTGGAGGCGCTAAATCCAGACCTCCGCTAAATACAATATTTCATGTGTCGCAACGTAAATTCCAGATTTACTAAATCTATTTGAGACTTGGATTTAAGGGATTTAAGGAGTTGAAATAACAATATGTTAAATTCTTATAAAATGTAAGCATAAGAGATGAATTTAAGCGGATTTAAGTTAAATCATACCAAATATCTTCTTGGATTGAAGAGCGCCATTAAATCCTACTTAGCCTAAATCATACATGCACCCATTCACCCCCTTAAGAGTAATTGTAGCCAAAAAATAAACTTTATTCAAATAGTTGTGTCTGTCATCCACATAAATTTTGACAAAATATACTTATTTAGTTTATAATGAAATATGCACGCCAAACAAAATTGATCTTAGATAAGCCTTAATAAGATTTAAATTTTACAATACGAGGCACACAATAAGATACGCTTAATGATTTTTTGAAAGAAAGAATATAATGAATATTACATTTAACATGTGTTATTTATTTTATATGTCTCACAAAAATAAAACACACCTTAAAGAGCATCACCCAATTTGGGTAACTCATGTTTGATTAGAATTTAATTTTTTTCCTTAACATCTTTTAAATAAATCACTTACAAAATAATACTGCTCAAGCATGTCTCGCCTAACTCATGCATGTCTTAAGTCATGGCAAACGCTTTCTCACACGATCAATCACCACTTCTTATACTCGTTACATACCTTTTATACCATTATTAGCCCTCTTCGTCTCTTTCATTGTCATCGTTGCCTTCATCTTTTTTTTTCAAACACGATAGCATTTTAGGCATTTTCTGAAGACCTATTCCCGTCGGTAATTTATGTTCTGCCATTGATTTTAAAGTTTGTAACGGTTTTATGATGGAGATTATGTCATTGCTTCTATGTTTATTAGAAATCAGTTTACGCCGGCCTGTCGACAGGCTTATGAGTTCAACAGGCTTTCGACAATCATTTGACTGTCGATTTATTTTTAAAGGACTACGCCAAGTTGTTTATAATTATCGATGATCCTATGGGATTACCTGTCAAATTTTTTCGGTTTAAGAACTGATAGCCTAATGCTTATCATTTTATAAGTGTTAACATTCTGGTGGCAACTTTGTTGGTTAGCCGTCAAAAAACAGTAACTGAAAAAAAAAAAAAACTTCCTTGGTTCATTAGAATTTATACAGTTGTAATTGAATCACAAAACTACAAGAAATATAGACCACACAATATGATATATCTATTCACGCAAATACAAAACTAGAACCATATATGCAACCAAAAATTGAAAATAAATAAATTATATATTAAACAACAGTAAATGAAATAATTAGTATATAACAAATTTATAAATGTCACGAAACAGAATATGAAATAATAGCACAATTGCTCATCATTGATCTTGCCATCCTCGTCCTCATACTTCTCCTCATTCACTTACATTGGCTGCTTCCCTCCAGACGTGCCCACATCGCACCTCCTCTAGTTTCATTTTCATTCTCACCTCCATCTCAGTGAGCTAAGTAGCAAATCAGGCTTTTAAATCTTCAGTGAAAAACGTGACCTGTCGATGAAGTTCATCAGCGTCTTGGGAATATGTTAAGCTCTGACTGAAGAAGTGACATGAGTCATACACAAGTCCATGTTAACCCACAACATAAATCCTTCGTTTCTTCTTTCCTCTAATGACTTATCTCCATAAGTTATAGTCCAACTAACAAAATTTGCTACATTGGTTAGAAACTCCTCCCGAGCATTGAATTTGATCCTCCTTCAACTTTTGACTGTCATCCTTCAAAAGAATTATAAAGGATATTTAGAGCAAAATTAAATTTCAAAATAATTGTAATTTTATAAAAATTATTTTTCCACTTACACGTGCTCTCTAAGACTAGTGTCAACCACAAGTAGTTTGACTGACTTTGAAGAGTACGAGCACGTAGCTCAACCGTGATGGGCCTCATCCAAGTTGCAGTGTCTGTTAAGATAAGAAAAAAGTTACTAAATAATTATTATCCTGTACAAAATAACTCTTACCATCCTCTTCTTGTATTCTATATGTGGGAGCGCCCCTCCACTCTGTAGGGAGGAGTTCGTGTCCTCCACATTCTAAAGCCCTGTTCTGTCTCACTTGTCAACTGTTTTTGACAATTTCAGAAGAGCGCTAGGCTCTACACGACTAGGTGTAGACGTCCTCCCCATGCCACGGAGGGTATATTCATGAACATATCACACACACAAGACTCTACGCTCCTCCTAATGTGCAAATGATGCTCGAGCCTCCAATAGAACTCCTTCTGCATGCATCATGAAAATCAATAAGTTAGATGGAAAACATTATACAACTTAATATTATTGTTTGGAGTTTAACTCAAACTCTCATAATCACGTATTTATTTCTTCAATTGGGATCACTGTCCACAATAAGCATGGAGCATCAAAATTGCTCTGTATGATGTCCCATATAGAAGAAACAACTTGCTTAGATGGATATAATCTAAAAGAAATATTATTAGTTTTATAACCAATAAGGAAATGATTTTATATTTTTATAATATGCATTATTTATGAATTTTCATCATACTCTAAGTCAAATGTGTGTCGTGTATCACATGATGCATCTGGATCTGTTGAAGTAGATGAACCTGCATGAAATGTAGGCTATGGTAGTGTTAGGATGGGAGGTGATCGTGTGTCTTACGATTGCGACAAGATTGGGGTGAAGGTATGTGCAGGAGAAGCGTTAATAGGTCACCAAGACAGGAGTGCTTGTATGTATGTTGTCGCATCATGGTGTTGCACTCTTCTTTGTCATAAGCATGTTGATGGTACCTTTACGAGGATGGTGATCATCACCGCCATGCAAAGTCAACACAAAAAAAAGTGAATTTATTAGTGCACTAAAAAAAAGAGCATAGTAAACAAAAATACGATCAAAATATAAAGTGCAATATACAAACTACAACTACTGAAAATAAAAGTAAGAAAATCAAATAGAATTATGATCAAAAAGTAAAATGCAATTAACAAACTACCACTACTAAAAAATAGAAATAATAATAATAAATAAAAGTTTAAACAATAAATAGAAGATGAACAACTATATAGAAGGTGAGATTGTAAACATAATTTAATTAAATTATTAAAAAAAGTTAAAGAATGCACACATCTTATTATGAATCAAAGGACGAGTGAATAGTGTATAAACATAGAATTTCTTCATGTAAATCATCACCAAAGTCATGCACAATCTAAGTAATTTCTTCACCTGCACCACCAACGTCCTCTTAAGAATCCAAAAATATAACATTTCTTCTTCTTTATGAGTGGGTTCAATACTATTTGGAATTTCAATAGTCGCTCTGAGTTTACTCTTTATGACTACTACTCAATCTACTTTATATTTTGCTTTATCATGAATCATAGATAATATACCTGACTAGCATGTCATACTAGAATGAAATGATCAAATTTAACTTATTTTCTATTCATTTTAACTTTGAAGATATTATGAGACTTGTATACTTTTGTTTCACGATTAAGAATAGGATTAAGCT
This sequence comes from Phalaenopsis equestris, assembly GCF_001263595.1. Taxonomy (NCBI): domain Eukaryota; kingdom Viridiplantae; phylum Streptophyta; class Magnoliopsida; order Asparagales; family Orchidaceae; genus Phalaenopsis; species Phalaenopsis equestris. Next base: position 384,610 of record NW_018164866.1, on the reverse strand, counting down.
AGTCGTTGTCATTCACATCATATATTAGTCACATTTTTTCAATAGATCTAAGATATTGTACTAGGAGTGCTTTGAGATTCTCCTGTAAGACTCTATTTTATCATCTGAATTAGTTTTTCCTTTGACACAAACACCAGATTTATTAGCCATTCTTCCTTCAAATCAGGGTATTGTATGAAATATTTAGTCATTCACATCATACAATAGTCACATTTTCACAATGCACATAGAATCCTAAGCACTATCTCAAGCTTAGATCCATAACTCCATTTTTTTATCATGAACCTATGAAGTACATAAACAATCATATTTTTATTTTTATGTTATCTTTAAATCATTGAGGGAAGTCTTCTTCAATCTTCTTACTTATATTAATGTGATCATTTAAATTGAATGAATCTACAAATAACTTGGCCATATATTGACAATTTTTTACATGAAGTGAATATTAGATTTGAGTTACATAAATGAAGTTATACTAATAAATAATACGTTTTACTCAAGATAAGGTTGTACTTCAAAATTTAGAAAAATGTAAAGAGTCACTGCTTAAAGCTCTTGATCATTAAGATAACATGATGTGCATCTTCATGATGCTTCACTTAACTGCCTAAAAAATATAAATCATATATAAAAACATCACACCTACTGCCATAAATGGGTTGTTGTTGATCAAAGTAGTAGGAGCAAAAATTAGTAGTTAAATATAATTAATATGCCTTAAATATGGAGTCTTCTAGTCAGAATTTATTTCTCACAAATCTCTAAATTTTTTTCAAAAATATGTTATTAATTTAAAGAAGGTGAAGTGTGGAGAGTATTGAACCTACTCATAAAGAAAAAAAAGCCTTAATTTATCAATAATTTTAAGTAAATAATTCTCTACTACATATTATTAATTCTCAAATTGATACGTTCAATGATATTTTACTGAACCGCAAACTATAACCTCATATGATAGATTTACGAACATATGCTCCATCGAGTCAAAAAGTATATATGCAAATATATTCTGACTTTACACACAATTATTAGAATGATTGCTTTTAATTATCGTAATATATGAACTTTTAATTAAGCTACAGATAAATTCCTGAAAAATTTATTGATATTAAGTAATGAATTAAGTATTTCACTCAGTAAGCAGTTAAATGCAACTGGAAACAAACTTTGTTAGAAAATATGACATTTATGGCTTTTTATTCCAAATATCTTTCATCCTTTCAAGTTGACACAACGACTTAAATTAGAAAAATGATCGTTTATAAAATTTAGTTACTAGAGCCACTCATAAATTATTCTTCAATGAAAGAAAGAAATATAATATTTTATTTTTAACCTTAATAAGTTTACCAGGAGCAGTCTCTTCAATATGTAACTCTCGTCTTCTACAAGGGCTTTAAGTATGAACTGTCATTCACATTATACTTTGTTTTGATTTTAATATCCATCATAGTGTTGAAATGATTATCAAATAATTTTTTCTTTATGTGCAAGTTGTCCATATTATATCTAATAAAATTTTTTCTCCTTGTAAGATAGATCCTAAAAAATAATTTATTTGGTATAATTATGATTAACTCCAAAATTATAGAGACATTGTGAAGATAGTTTGAGACAATCAGTAATCTTTAGAATTGTACTAATAATCTGACACATTTCATCACCTGTTATTCTTGGTGATGGCCCTAATTTCTTAAATCTATTTCATTTGAAGGTGTTTTTATTTCACCTTAAATAGTGATTAACAAGTAAAAACATATGATGACAAATGAATTATATATATTTTTTCTATTTTGTTGAAGAGTAAACGCCTTTGAAAAATCATGCGATATGGGCAAGCTAATTTACCTAAAGTGATTCACCCTGATAAAATTTCATATGCTAGAAAATGGCTTATTATCCATATTAGAGTTGTTTTCATTTAAATGTTTTGTTTCATAAAAATATCATAGGTGATGACACATATTTCCTAAAGAATTTAGAGCTAGTATATAAATGACAGCTAATATATTTTGCTTAAGTTAAAGGGTGATATTTGTAATGAAATATAAAAAGATTTTTTGCGGTAATATATAGGAATTTGATGGTATGAATTCAAATGCCTCTAAAATACAATAAGAAATTTTAAGGAAATTTTAGTATGTTTGTTTGATTAAATGAAAATTCATACCGAATCAATAGACAAAAACCTTATATTAAGGTTTTAAAAGGAAAAACCTTAAATACCTATTGAAACCTAACCAAATCAGCCAATTTTGTTCGGTTAGGTTCGTTTTTTTGTTTGACCAAAAATGCTCACCCCTATAACTGCTCAAAATAAAGTTTTTTGCGAGCCAATCCTTGCTTCGAGGGATTGCATATGCTCGGTTGCGAAAAATCTTGCACGACTATGGGAGTGTGTGCAGCCTCTCATTCCCTTGCCTTCAATTTTGAGGCCTAATCCTTCATCACAGTTGCTCAAAAAAGGTTCATTTGAGCTGCTCAAACCGTCTACCATGCTCATTCACATGCGAGATTGACAGATACAACATTTTTCCTTTATTCATCTTCCTCTTGGTTTCATTTCCTTCTCCTTGTCTCTCTCAACTTCTCTCGTCCTCTTTCCGTCTCCTTCAGTTCGAATGAGCTCGTATGCTTTTTGTAGGTGGTGAGAGTAACGAACAAATGACACCTGCTTTGTAGTTGTCAAAAATCTGTAATTTATTTGTTTTCAAAGTTAATTTAAAATTAATAGTTAATTATTGCAAATGTTTAATAAAATTGTATAATAATATTTTAAATATCATTAGCATAAAATAAGACTATATTAAAGGATACAAATAAATTCTTTTGATAAGCCATCAAAATATGAAATAGAAAGATTTCACTAATTTAAAGTATTATATTTAATGTTTAATATTCTCTTAAAATTTTAATCAAATTGTTTTGAACAAATTTGTAAAGTTTTTTATATCTAATAAAGTTTATTTATGCTATCAATAAAATTAATGCATATTAATCTCACCAACTTCACTACATATAAACTTCATCACTTATAAGTGCCATTGTGCCAATAATATTGATGCATGGAATTCTAATATTGTTGATACACATTATACCAAAATCAATGCACTTCATTAAAATAAATCCTATGTATACCACTAACATCAACAACAATGACTAACATCACCACAATATACATAATTGCATTGGATACCAACATTGATGTATGTTTTCGTTAGTAAACTTGATATAAGCCTCTGAAACCAACATTATAATATGTTATTCTCAACAATAATGATGCTGATTGTTCACATTGTCTGTTCTTAACAATTTAACAAATGCATATAATCATAATCGTGATCAACATTCATCATTATCATGGGTAAAACTGCAAATTCTTGAGGTGGAGGGGGGTGGTAATTTCTTTTTAGTATTAGTGTTTGAACTATAATAATACAAATAAAGGCATTTCTTATAATCATAATCAAGACATTTAATAATTTTTTGATATATGCCCCTAATTTATGAAGTTTTTTTTAATAATAATAAGGTAATATGTGTTTTGTCCCCTTTGAATTTATCACTTTGCCTCCATTTCCTCTAATAAATCATGCCAAACATTATATTAATCAAGCTCTTTAAGTGGTATAAATGCTAAATTTTTAAACCTTAATAAATTCAAATAATACAAATAAAGTTACAAATTAAAATTTTATATTTCATAAATTATTTATTCATATAAAATAAATATTTTTATTTATGCTAAGTACTCATAAATTGCTTAAGAGGGTCAACAAGGACCCTTTATTTCTTTGAATTTATATAATAATTACATTGAATAGCTTTGAGATGTCGGACTAAATAATAATTTGAAAATTCCAAGCATGTGTATGTTGGGGGACCACTCTCCCTTTAAATTTTCGGTGCATTTTAACACATACCACTAAATTCTTATGTATTTACATATCTAACAACTAAAGTGTGATCATTACATTTATACTATCCAAATTATTCATATCACATCAAAATACATCATTTTAATTTGTAAAAGTGAAACACATATTTTCATATTTAAGTAAGGTGGTGCATATGCAAAAATTGAAGTTTAGGTGTTAGATATGTAAATACATAAAAATTGAGTGTTATGTATGTAAATCTTCCTAGTTAAAAAATACCTTCATTTTATTTTCGTCTTGGTATTATTGCTTTTTTTTAAAAATAATTAGTTTGCAAATTCACAATATATATTTTTGTATTTAATAAAAAATTGTGATATCTAATTGAAACAAAACAGAAAATAAAAAAAAATAAAAAAAATTATAGTTATTTTAAATGTATAGATTTATTTAATAATTTTTTTATGGATGTATATATGTAATTAATTTTTCTTATATAATAGGTTTAATCTCTAAAAAAAATTATTGTTTTTATTTAAAGGTAATATATAAATACCTTAATTGTTGGGAAGGGCAACATTTGCAATGGGTAGGGCTGTAAACGAGCCGAGCTTGAGCGAGCTCAGGCTAGACTCGTGTTTGGCTCGTTCGAAATAGCTCGTGTTCGAAATCGGCTCGTGAACAGTGTGTTCGTGTTCGGCTCGATTTAAATATTCGTGTTCGTGTTCAGCTCGTGTTCGGCTCGAAATTGGCTCGTTAAACTAAAATTGAGAAAAATAGATATAAAGTGTGAGATTCGAACCTGGATCAAATATATACAAAAGAAGACACTAACCACATTGCCACATGAGGTGTTATGATTTAAACTTAGACATAAATATATATAATATATTATTATATAAATAATATATGTAATATATTGTTGTATTAAAAGTTATATAAATTTTTTTTTTCCGAGCCATTTCGAGCCAAACACGAGCCAACAAACTATTATTTGTGTTCGGCTTGTTTACATTTCAAGCTTAAAAAAATTATTTGTATTCGGCTCGTTAAACTTAACTAACGAAGCTTAACGAGCCGAACACGAGCTGCTTAACGAGCCGAAGAGGAGCTGTTAACGAACAACGAGCCAAATTCACAGCCCAGGCACCATTTACATAGTTTAAGTTTTCTGCAGAAAAAATCTACTTCAACCGTCTTTTTAACTTACCACGTGTCCCGCCTTTGTCCGCTATTCGGACTGTACTAAAACGCTGGCCCCTCCATCCGCACTCACCAAGATCCGACTTCTGGCTGACTTCCGCTTCTACTTTGGAGGTTCGAGGGCAGGCACGCCATGGTTACCACAGCGTTAAGAGGCGCACGCCTCCCGCTTATAGTAAACAATCCCAAGGTCTGTTCTCTCTCTCGTCCCTCCACTCACTCTCCTTGCATTTGCCTGTGTTGTGCACACCGGGGAATTATTTCAAACAGCTTATGAGCGTGTTGCATAAAATCATCCATTCAGCATCTGCATCAGCAATCGTATCTTTGAGGCTAATTTGATGATTATTTAAAAAAAAAAAGAAGAAAAGATTCTTCTACTTTGATGTGCAGTGTTATTGAGGTGGTTTTCTTGGTAAAGTTTATCGTGTTCTTGTGGTTCTTCGCAAGGGTTTTGAGAAATTATTAGATGATTATCACTGCTTGATTCATCGCGTTCCATTTTTTCTCCCTTTCTATTTTTTGTTTCTTCATTGACAGCATCCTCCGATGTCTGGGTGTTTGCGTTTAAGAAAGCTTAGTGGTCGGTTTGGCGCACCATCAATTTTTGCTAGATATTCTCAAGCTCCAGATATCTCTACCCGCCTCCAAGGTATCTTTCATCTTATTTATCAAGCATGCACCTTACTTTTATTTGGAGCTCTATGACTGATTGTCTGCGTACATAGCTATTAGTGCTTGGTTGAAACTATCTTCAATGCCGGTGAAGTATGGGTCTTTCATCTTGGGCTCGGTACCTTATATTGCACACAATTAGCTAAAAAGAAATATCTGTAGGCTAATTCAGAACTTGTTAACCTTGTAAGATTTTCTTACTCTAAATCATTGATAAAGCCTGGAAGTAAATAAGAATCTCATTAGAGTTTTTACTCAGGAATTAGAAAGTGAGAGTACTCCTTACCTTGCTTTAATGAAGACAATTTGTAGGTGTTGGGATGGTGGTTTTGGTATCTTAGCAAAATGTATATTGGATATATGAGACATGTTTTTTTGGGATTTATTTTGGACCAATTGAGAGCATTTTCATCCTCTAGTCAATCAAGTAGCCCAGCCATGCAGGCTATGAAGCACAAACGCCTGAAAATAATTTTATTGTCGTGCTAGATACGAAAACACATCTGCCACGATTCAACATGCTTAAAGATGTGTTTGGGGCATTTCTTCCCAAAATAAGAGCTGAACATGAACTAGAAACACATCAATACAAACACAACACGTACATGATCCTTGAAGGTTTAAGCTTTTTTTGGTTATGTATTATATTATGGTTCAATAATGTATCTTGGTTTGGATTGACATTACCTTTTAAAAGTTAAAAACCCAACTTGACTCTCTTTGGGGCTTAATTAACTTCTCACTTGTTCTTATCCATTGTATCCTACGAAGCACATAGACTTTTGAATGGCCTCCATGTCCACGGATATGGCTTTGGCATATCATAAACTGTGTCAAGATTTTCTTAATTATAAAATTGGGCTTCAATAAGGCATGGCTTGACGACATGTGATAGGACACGATAGGACTATGATGAATGCTTGCGTTATAAATTGTATATATATATATATTTAAGCATTGTGTTTGATTCTTTTTTATCTTTATAAATTTTTCTAATATGATACTATATTTCATCCAGTGTTATATTCATTAGAGAATAGAAAAAAAAATTATATTAATAATTTATTGAATATAAAAACATGTCTATGGCGTGTCATGTCTTATTTTTGACAATTATGCCACGTATTCGTGTTTGTGCTCAGTACCCATGTTCTCATGTCCGTATTCGTGCTACATAGAATGTATCATAATTTTCTTGCCCCTCTTCTTTTCCCTAAGCTTCCTTCTTGTTGAGCCTTGAATGCACTGCTCCACTATCAATCCAACTCCTATGTCGAGTATTTTCTGCCAAGTATGCTTTTGTGCTTCCCTTTATAATTTTTGCCTCATCAATGCTCTCCATTACATGCCTTTGAAGGCCTTTTAGTTGACTTGATAGCTCTATATCTCTTTCCTTCTCTCAATTATATAGTTAACCTTTCTCCTCTAGCAATAGCTTTAAATATATGATTTCTTCTTGTTTTTTTTCTTTATTTGTCATAGCAAAGATTTTTAAACCGTTAATTTGCACCAAATCTTTATATTTTAGGTTTTTTTTAAGTATAATTTTTTTTAATATTAAGTGTTTATGGTTTTTCCATTTATTATACAAAAAATTAATTTTCATTTTATTGTTTTTAATATGAGAATGATTTTTGAATTAGTTACCTATTCGGTTGGTTAAAATCCCATATTTGAATGCTTTAAGTATAGTTTTTATATATAATATTAGTTTTGTCAAAATTTTGCCTAATAATTAGTCAATGTTAATGTTGGTATGTTGTAGAAAATTAGCGCTCTTAATGAATTTTAAAATTTAATTATGATGAAAGTAATTTTTGCTTTTCTTTTGTTGATTCTGCACATAGGCATATATATATATGTCACGAGAATATAAATAAATCAAGCACCAGGGATATATATATATATATATATATGCTTCTTTGTGTGATAACTTTTAATAGAAAATACTGATAGTAAATATTTAATTACATATTTATATTAATAATTTATAAAAGAAACATCATGTCCATGGCGCATCATAATTTTAACAGTTATGTTGTTCTATTATGTCCTCATGGTGTTGTGTCATTCTTTGTTTAGTGTTATTTATATTTTTACTTTGTAGAACATTGCTTTTGAGATGGAAGGCATAGGCCCCCTAGATATGTGCCTGTGGAGGTTTGAATTGAGCGTTTGAATTTATAATGACGGCCCAAAGATCCATTTTTATGGTGATTGAATCTTATGTCTAGATTAATTCTAGGGCTCTATGAATTGAGCTAGCAAGATGTGCTTTACTTAGCTTGATCTTTGGGTTGACACAAATCACAATGCAGTTGAGCGGTGTAAGGGCTAGAAAGTCATCGTATGCGAACTTGGATCGAACAGTTTGATTTGATTAGGAATTACTTTTTATTGTCATATCAATTTCCCCCATGCTTAACTTCTGAATTTTGATGGGCTTCAGTGATTTAGTACTTATGATCATAAGAAAGCTAGTATATGTCATTACGTGTCCCAGGCTTGGAATTAACCAAGACGAGAACAAACGGTTAAACGATGGAAACTAAGTTTTCTATATTCATTTACCATTTAACAAATTAAGGAGTCACTAATAAAATTAAGTTAAAACAATATATCTCAATTTAACTCGTTACTAGTTGTCTGTGCCTTTTATAAATATTTTTTATTCTATCGTTTATCTTTTGATCCCTTAAATTAATCTGAAAAGTTAGTTTAAAAATAAGAGTGAGCTAAACAAACCATTGAATACTCATATTCTTCAACTACAATGATACATGAGAAAAGAAAGTAAAATACATGTTAGTTTTTAATAAATCAGTATAAACATTGAATATTTAAAGAATATGATTCTATTCAATGAATCTTACTATATCAATAATATATCTATATCACTTTATATTTGTATAACCGTCACATGAACACTGCTAAAAAATTATACCAGTTAAAAAACATCAATATCGATATCCTTTTTTATTTACGTGTACGAGTATATTAATGTTCCCATACTAGTACCATAAATGAGTGACTCCATCATAGTCAGATATGCATATACAAACAATTAATATAAACATATAATTCATGTGTTCATCGTATTTAATTCAATATATTTTGTATAATATACACTAATGTGTGATAGTAAATAGCTATATACATTCATAGTAATGTGACCAATAAAAGAAATTACATTTAAATCAAAATAAAATTTGTATAAGTATCTTTATTTACTAATGCAAAGTAGTGGAAAAAAATTAAAATAATATTTATAAATTAAAAGTATGAGTACGCATATCGATGTCGATTTATTTATTATTTGATTTGCTTTGATGTTGACTTCTAAATATGGAAGCCTAAAATAAACATGCTATTCATAATACAAAATTTTAATTAATTATTAGTTTAGATACCTATTAAACTTACATTATCTAAGTATTAATTTTTCATTATTATGTAGTTCTAATTATTATTATTATTTATTCACATTTAAATTCATTATATTTAACATTATCTTAGAGATTTAATAAATCAAATCATAATTTATTTTACTGCCTCCATTCTTCCTTCGATCAATGACTGAAACTTTAACTTGAATCCCGAGTTAATTTAACCTTATTATTAATAATATATTAAATTCATAAATTTTATTGTTTTAAACCCTTCTCCCTCGGCTCGAACACCTCCTTTGCACACGAGATCCGGATCAAGAGCTTGGCTTCGACTCCCTCTCGCATGAACACACAAACTCAACCCTTCTTCCTCTTCCTCCTTTGCACAATGCTTCTTCCTCTCTTCTTCTTCGATGGTTGGCTAGGGCACAATCATAACGCTTACTCGCAGACGCATAACTCGTTTCTTCCTCCTCTGCACGACAGTGATGCCTAGAAGTCCTACCTATCTTGTAATAGTTCCGTTTCAATTACGAGGGGTAGAGGAGACGAAGGGAGGCGAGAGGAATCGAAGAGATGAGCGGAAGGGAGAGGAAATGAGGAGTCGGAGAAACTTAACGAAGGGGAGAGGAAGCGAGGAGTCGAAGAGATGAGAGGATTTCTTGGTTCCATAAATTGAAGAGTGTGGAGACTGACAAGTTCGTCAGATTAACTTACCAGGAGAATCGATCGAAGCATGTGAGAGACGTCGGGCGTGTCACGACTCATCTCGGTATTTAATATTAATTAAGGCGGGAACTGCGGTCGGACGGTATTAACTTTTCATTTTTTATTTTACAAAAATATTTCAAAAAATTTCAATATATATAAAAGAGTCATTAATCCACAATGTTCAATAAAATTTAAACATCTAAAAACAACATCATTTGTAGACAATAATCTCAAATCAACATATAAATTGTCTCTATATAGAAGTAAACATAGGTAAAATAAAATCACACCACAAACTAGTACCTGTCGGCACTAAAAAGTTTGGGGAGTTGCCTGTAAGAAGCTGTCGGTCATCGGAATCGAAATCCCGTCCCCCGCTTCGGAAGGACGCTTTAATTTACATATAAATTTAAGTTTAGAAAAATATGAAATCAAATTGACACCATAATCTTCACAGTTTAAATGAAAGAGCGCTCTACCTCAAATCTTGTAACTATCCCGAGGGATAAACACAAGACTTGAGGATGAGACTCGATCAAATAAACTAAGAAATATATGACGTTTGTTTGGTCTGCGAAACCATTTTATTTGCCGACAAATTCCCCTATTTAATATGAAAAATTAAATAAGGTTTATTTTAAGCTGGGTTTGAAAAAGCTTCCTATAAAGACAAACCCCTATAGTTAATTACATCTTAGACAACCGTAGTCACCTAAGAATACTCTCGATAAAAATCATGAAATATTATCTTCAAAAATGTCAAAAAGATAAGACTTTTCAACGAAATCGAATAAGGAGGTGTGAAAAAGGAATAGTTTAAGTTTTGAATATTTATTATAGAATCCAAAGGAAGAAGGAATAGGGGATGTCACAGATCCGAAGGAGAACCTCGGTGACTTCCCAGTCTATCCTATGGTTTGACTTCAGTTTAGAGGATAAATTATTCAAGTGTTTTATCCTGCCAATTTTATTTATTTAGGGCTTACGCTTGTACGAAACAATCACACAAATAGTCTGGAAGATATGAGGATTTAGGTCGTGACGGACAACAACCTCGGAATCCTAAAACGAGTTAGGACTTAGATTGCACAGTAGAGCTGTACAAATGCCAAAAAGAAAAGTTGAGGATTTATGTCGCACCACGCGAACGACCTCGAAATCTTATGGATTGTTGATTGTTGTTTAATTCTAATTTAATTCTAAGAAAGGAATGGTTTAACTGAGGAAGACATGTTCTGCTGTTGAAGATGGCCGTGCTGCCCACCGTGCTGACTCCAAACTCCTTATCGTGACGAGTTTAAGTTATCTAGGGTGTCAGGTTATGATGTCAAATCCAACGGCCCTATGGTTGTAGTTCTTTAAACATTTTATAGGGAACATGTTGAAGCTGTACAGTGTATAACATAATAGTAGAGTATGTAGAACAAGACACGTAGTAGAGTATACAGTAAAGAGAACAGTACAATATGCGGTGTAAAAGAAAGTAAGAAGTACTGCAGGTAGGCAATTTGCAAGAAAGTAGCATGCTGTAAACACAAAGCAAACCTGTATACCTGGGAGATCCGCAGTTTCTCAGGTGTAGTTGATGCAATCTGGTACAATCAACAAAATTTGAGGGAGCAAGCTGAAATATTTTATATAAACGAAGTAAAGAAATATTACCCAGAAATCTCGAAAAAAAATGTCAAAAGACTCGCGACAAGAAAAATACGAGGAAATCGACGAATCGGCGAATCGATAAAAATCGTAGAAAAACACGGGAAAATCCTAAAAAGAGACCACAATTGCTTTATCCAAAAATCCCAAGAAAACATATGAAAAAGTCTGAAAAGGGGGGACCGCAAGCACTCAGGTCGGGGCTAGGCTCAACTATATATTAGTACTCGAGGGTCGTCGAAGGCTACTCGATCACCCGAATGTATAAAACCTGTCACTCAACTAGAAGGGTGTCCTATCAAACCTAACTCAGGAGGGTACTCCTTAGCCCAAACAAGTAATCAACACGGGACAACCAATATTTAAAATGTATTTAAAATTTGTATTTTTAACATGCACATAGGTTTCAAGCATACAAAAGATGGTTGTATCAATTTTATTTGTAGCGAAAAATATATTTTTATTTCAGAAAAAGGTGTATCTGTTCTTATCAAATTTGTTTTTATTAATTTTGAAAAATTGTAGTTGTCCACGAGTCGATCACACTGTCAGACGTATGACTACTGACAACCTAAGAAGATACATGTCAACTCCCGCTAGTCTTATGTCGGTGAATGATATTACATCTTACGGTTCACCGGGTCCGTGGGGGTGTCCCGATGTCGTAGGATGAAAATATCATTCCGCTCTATCACCGGTGTGCATTTATCATCACCGCCCTAAGTCCCAAAACAAAACCAACCTACTTGCGACCTTGCTTGATGGTTTCACGTATAACAAAATGCTATATGTGGACACTTATGTATCAGACATAACCATAAAAAATCAAACTAAGAAGGAAGGAAAAAAAAATAAAAATGAGGTGAGAGAGAAGAGACACTGATCCACCTAAAACACCGGAAAAACGGAGGATGAATCAGTTCTCAAAACTCATGACGAAAAGACTTGAAAGTAGGGCTCAAGGTCCTTGAATTAATCCAAAAGGATGTCATTTTCTCGATTTATTAGAATTGGATCAACCCAAGGAGGATGTCCTTTCCAAATCCTGTTTCGAACGAGTCGAAACGGGCCCGAACCGACATGATGATCCCCCACAAATGACCTCCCCGACATCAGTATCAATCCTCCAAAAATGTCTTCCATAGACTCCATTTGACTCAACCAAATACTCTCCTAAATAGGACTTGAAAATCTTCCAGATTCCATGAATTGAACAAAAGGAAAGTGACCCGGGGAAGACTACCACTAGTACTTCCCGAACTTATGCCAAAATTAAGATTTTTCAACTCCCAAATTAATCAATAGCTTCTTATACCAAATAAACATAGAATCTTCCAATAAAGCCACATAAATGCTCATGGCCTGGGTCAATAGAGAAGAGGAAGCAGCCACCAAGGCTCTCGGCTAAGTCCACTAACACAGCGAGGCATTCACGGCTAAGGCAAGAAATAAGGCCAAAAGAGACTCACGGCCAAGGCAACCAAGACACAGGAAAGGCTCACGACTAAGGCAATCCAAGGCACAAGAAAGACTCACAACTAAGGCAACCCGAATCAATTCCATGAGGATCTTTGATATATATAAGAGAGTACAAAATATAACCGTCATTTTAGGATGTCAAATTTGTTCCGCAAACAATCATCCAAGTAATTCAAGCCCAACAAGAAGGACTAAATCACACCAAACAACCTCCAATAGGTCTCATGGGTGAGGACAAAAAAAAAGAGGAAGGCTAACTCAACCACATCACAAACACACGGCTAGGAACCGTGAGATGAGAGGAATAAGCTCTCAGGTAAGGGCTGCAAGACAACACACAAGCAAGGCAGACAATCGCCAATGATACTCACGGGTAGGAGAGCAAACCCCATAAAGCTTTCGGATAAAGGTAGTAGGGAGAAGTCATTATGCCCACTGCCAACCCCACACCAGGATTCAGAGGCAAGAATGAACATAAGACCAGAGAATCAAGCCCCAAATCGAGGCATATATCGCAGTAAAACTTGGTCCAAGCAAATATCAAAACTATAGCTTTATAAACTTCCAAACCAATCCATCAAAACCAGTTAATAGTTCTCGAATAAGGACAACACAGTACGCCAAAACAGGCTCTCGGGTAGGAGCTACGACCAACAAAAATCAAAACCCAAGCCACCTCTCGGGTAGGGGAAGGACAAGGCAAAACCGAGCTCCCAGCCAGAGCCAAACCGAGCCACAGCTGAGGATGACCCATGCCACAACTATGACTAGAAAACATCTCTATGCCCTCAAGACATCAAAATATAGGACTACCATGTGTTTCAAACAAGAATAGCTATGGAACTCCTCCAAATCAAAATAAATTCTTCCACTAAATTTTTTCCAAATCAAGGTAAATTTCCTCATAGCATGCATTTTTTAAAGCCAAAAAGGAAGTTAAGATGCTAAAACTGAGCCTTCCACATGCGTGAAAGACCAAATAAACCTTCCAATGTCTCATGTTAGATAAGAATAAATGAAAATCTTCATGATACATATCCTAACATGCTTGCGAGATGAGCTAACATTGCCTCAAAGCCATGTTTCAACCCTTCTAATTGCTTCCAATAGAAATATGCTACAATAAATAGAAACATGCCATAGCTTCACCACTTTAAGCAAGTAATCAAGTCTAACTCCTAAAACATGCTCACATTTTCATTTCTAGATGCTTGAGTACCAAGTATTTCAAAAACATAAGTGTAATATCACGCAAGCATGCTCTATCGTCCACTGCACCAAGCTAAGGGGCTCGGCAAAGAGAAAACCGAAGAAAGACAAGGCACAGAGGTGGGAGAAAGTACCTCTTTGAAGCAAAGAAAAACCACACAGAAATTTTAAAAGCACTCCTCCACTTCTATCCTTCCTCCAACAGTAAGAGGAAACCAACCCAAGTACAACAGACTAAAGAAGTAAGTGAGAAAAGAAAATGACAGAGTTTTTCCCCCTCAGAGATTTTCGACTCTTTGAAACGCACCAAACGAAAGCCTCATATAGACCAGAAAAGGAGAATGAATGATTTAGAGATTGCATATGGCTCGAGAGATCGAGAGATGCAGAGGATTAGATCCTCGTAGAGGATACGATCCGCGATAGAGAAAATCGAACTTAGAACGCAGAAGATAGGATACGAGGGATGGACGTCTGCGAGATTTGTCTCGCGTGCGAGAGGTGAACGCGAGAACGAATCCCTCCAACGACACGAAGGAGCGAGCCAGACAACCGAACGAGCCAATCTAGGGTTGAGGCAGACCCACGGGTTCGAGAGAATGAGGCGAGGAGGGAGGAGATAGATTTATGTTATAAATAATAATAATAATAATAATATTATTATTATTTATTATTATAATTATACCTAAATTACGCATCTTTTCCTAGACGCATCGTTGGAATGAAACAAATGTCCCCCTTAGGCAAAATCGACGTTCCGGACGCGTCGGCGCAGTCTGTTTCGTCAACAGGAGTTGTTTAGGCAACCTCGTCGACGATCGAGACAAAAACGCGTCGTGACCCGAACCGCGTAAATAACAGCTCGAGCTCAATTAAACAGGACGACGAAGAGCACGACGTCGTCAGATCAATGCGTACAATCAATCCTAAGGCCAACAGTCCTATAGGGATTCTCCTTGAGTTTTCTCACAGTAGTCTTACCTACTAAGTAATAGCGGTCAAAACTACCATGCGGAACGTAAAATGGAGGTAAAATCGAGCGAAGAAAAACTCAGAATTTCTAACGGGGAGGACTCCTTGGCTAGTTTTCTAGGAGTAGTTGACAGAGAAGTCCTACGGCTAGACCCTAGACTATTAAAGAGGAGAAAAACTACACCTCCGCAAAAAGTGAAGTTAACAGTACCCTATCAGCTGCATTCATCTTCATGTAAACCAAATCTCACATACCAGATATATCTTTCTAAAGTTTTTCTTCTCCTGAAAAAAAACATTAATTGCAATTTTAAGTATCACTTAGTCAGTAATTATAAGCTAATATGCATTAAATTTATATGTTATGCTCTGCCGTGCCATTCATGAATGACTACAAGAAAAATCCAATTCATTTATTTATAAAACCTTGAACTATAACTTTGATTTTATTATTCTCGTTTTGCTTTATGCATTTATCATTTTAACATCTTTAGTCATAACATGATTGCTGTCATACCCAAAGATATTCTAAAAAATGCGCTCGATGACACCTTAAAAAATATACCCGAATATTCTCTTAAATTGCAATTTGAGTCCGAAGGTACACTTTTACCATTTCCTTTAACGTGTACGGACATATCACATCCCCTGCCAGTAACATCTGGGGGTAATCCAATGCGACTTAAAGTTTTACATTTCATTTCATATGATTTAATATCTTTTGAAATATACCATTATATGTACGTTAATTTGCTCCCATCTCTTATACCATTTCATACTTTCAACATGAAAGGTATACATGGAAACTTATTTTAAATGATTTAATAAAATAATTTTTCATTTACTAAAACATTAATCTAATGCATAAAAAAATAATCGCCCACCTTTTCTTGCAAGTGAATTCTGAATTAGTTTAACTCTTCACTTCACTGTACTCCCTCCAACACTCTATCGTACTTAAGTTAGCTGTTTGATAAATTAAAAATACTAAAGCTAATTCATAAACATTATTGAAATGAAATTAAAAACCCATTTAATTAACTAATTTATATAATCAATACATAATAATTGTAAATCTTTACCTTTTCCTTCTCGAGTGACTTGCTTCTCCTCTTCCTCGAATTCCAAGAATTTATCGTATTCTTTCACATTTTCTAATCTAAATATAATTTAATAACATTAATTACTTTAGGATTTTATATCATTAATTTCAATAATAACATAAGGCTTAACATTTACCTCATAGATTTCCAGGCCAGTCTCCTTACGTGCTTGCTTCACAAACTTCTTCAATGCTGAAATCCCTGTATTAAAGTTCTAATTAAATTTGACATTGCATTTAAACACTCTCATATTATACATACTGACATATATGAATTGATATAGTAATATATATTAATTTAATTTTATTAAATCACAAACATGCCTTTTATAACTTTGATTGTTTTCCTTAAAAAGCACTCAAGGCTCGTGGCTCCCTCGACTCGATAGAGCAACACACCCACGCTTCTTCCTCCTTTTCCTCTTTTTCTATCGCGGCTCGTTGCTACAGAACAACAACAGTCTCCTTCCTTTGTACATGAGCACGACGCTGATCTCGTCTCTTCTTCTTCGTCGCTCGGTAAAAATCAAGAGAGCTGTGCACACAGAGGTTCAAGGCCTCCTCTTCCCCCACTTCCTCTGTGCGCATGTGAGCACGACTTCCTTGCTTTCCTCCTTATCTTATTCTTCATCTTCCTACGACTTCTTTGCTCGACCAGGGCACGACACAGAAGTCACACACTCCCTTCCTCATTCTTCTTCTTTCAATCGGTTAAGGCACACACAAGAATTCCTCTCTCGATCTTTGTCTCACTCGCTCGTTTGATTGTTCAAACGAAGAGATGATCGAAGATCAATATATTTCTTTCGAGGGGATGTGTCTCTCATTGCCTGCACTTTTTATTTATTCATTATTATTATTATTATTATTTATTTATTTATTTTTAGCTATTACAATCTCCCCTCAATGAAATTTCGTCCTTGAAATTTGAAAATAATAAATAAAACAACAAACATACCTCAATAAAAAAGTTGTGGATATTTTCCTTGCATTCCAGAGACTTTCTCCTATGTAGGATACTTCTCAGACCCGTGCTTTCATAAAATCTTCACGAATGAAATCTCTCTATTTCGTAGCTTCTTTACATCGTAATTCAGAATCTTTTCAGGCTCCTCAACATAAGTTAAATCTGACTGAATATCAATTGAGTCTGCTATCACCCTGCTAACTTCATTTGCAATATACTTTTTGAGTGAAGAAATTTGTAAAACATTATACACTCCTTGCGTATGAGCTAGTAAAACCAATATGTAAGCCACCTTTCTGATTCTCTCCACAATCTCAAAAGGACCGACAAATTTGGGGCTCAATTTTCCTGTCTTCTCAAAATGTTGCACACTCTTCAATGAACTGACCTTGATAAAAACAAACTCTCCAACTTCAAAATCAACAGATCTGTGCTTGTCATCATAATATTTGCTGTCTATTTTGCACTACCTTCAATCAGTTTTTAATCAGTTTAATCTCCTCAGTAGCATCATGAACTAAATCAGCTCCAATGATCTTTCTTTCACTTGTTTCAGCCCAACATAGATGTGTCCTGCACATCCTTCCATACAAGACTTCATATGGAGCCATCTCGATGCTAGTCTGGTAAATGTTATTATAATCAAACTCTAATAAAGGTATGTGTGATTGCCAACCTCCACCAAAGTCAGGGATACATAGTCTTAGTAGATTCTCCAAAGTCTGAATAGTCATCTCTGACTGACCATCTATCTGAGAGTGAAATATTGTACTGAAAGTCAATCAAGTGCCCAAATCTTTCTGAACTTTCTTCCACAAGGTGCAAGCTAGAGCTTCCTCGTGATTTGATCGAAACTAAGGGTGACGTCAGTGGCTGGCAACGACATCTCTGTCGAGCGGAAGAGGAGTTCTTGGCGTTGGCGTAGAGTAGCAGATGAATAGTCGATGTGGGTCAAAGGAGTCGACGTTGTAGGAAGCTCTCCCGGGTGCGCATACGCAACTGCTATACAAAGGAGGCATTGATGTCCAGAGAATCGTGCGAGAGGGAGCTGACTACAGGGGATGAGGGAGTGATTTGATCACGCATGCAAGAAGAAAAGTTCGTGTGTGTTGATTTGGGGTTGGACAAGGTAATTTTATTTATTTAAGATATTTAATAACTATTATATGTATTATATATATAAGTGTATTATGTGAACATTAAACTTAAGCAAATTTCATTCAGGTATTAAATAAAAGCTATGGCTTTAATTCTAAAAGCATTTATTAATAATTTTGATTACAATAAATACATTTTAAAGTTTAATGTGTTGAAATTCTAATTAAAATAGTGCGTATTCATAATTAAATTAAAACACAATTAAGTAAAGTTATAATTGTATATTTTATATTTGATAGGTGAGAAATTAATAGAAGTTTAACTAACATGCATATTGTTTTCTTTTGATAGTAAATAGATGTGCTATTGATTTAGTAAGACTCTTGAATAACATCAAATATTTGTATTGATTTTTTAAAAAGTTTAACTAACATGCATATTGTTTTTTTTTTTCCATTGTATTGTTGTAGTTGAGGGGTATGAGTATTCACTGGCTTGTCTAGCTCACCGTTATTTTTAAACTAACTTTTCAGATAAATTTTAAGTGACTATAAAATGAATGATAAAAGAGAAAACATTTATAGATGATGCCGACAGGAAGTAATGAGGTAATTTTAAATATATTGTTTTAATTTAAATTGATTGGCGACTCTTTCACTTGTTAAATTCTAGACAAAAATAGAAAATTTAATTCTTACTGCCCAATCGTCTGTTCCTGTCTTGGTTAATTCCAAGCCTCAGGCCGGGTCGCGACATCTCCTCTGCTCGACAACATTAATATAAGGCTCAATATTTGGATAATTAGACATATTTGAATAACATATTTAAAGTTTGACATACAAGTGAAGAAACTTGAATATTGACTACTCATTCATTTATATCAGTGAATATGATCGTGTATAATGTTTAACAGTAGCTTGCTAAATGATTGATAAATTGCTCATTTAATAGCGAATTAACTGCATATTTACTGATTTATTCTATATTTTAGTATGAATTTTTTTTCTATAGTCTATAAACTTCAATTAGTATTGACTCAATTCATTTGCAGGTAATCAACCGGAACAAAAGATCAACGTTCATTTACATGCTTCTATTTTTTTTCAGCACAAAAATAACAAGCATGTACATATGTATATCTACAAGTAAAATAATAAGCATCAAGCTGTCCCGATGCTTATGAAAAAATAAGTTATTTTACCGACGTTTGGATAAAATGAATACGGAAGTATGTGCACACGTCAGCTAGACAGAAAGAAAGCCGGTGAATATAAGATATTAAAAATATTTATGGTTATGATTTTTCTTTATTTGCTTAATAATATTACTTGTTTTTTGAAATTCTAAATAAAATTTGTGTGATGACTCTGCTCATTTATTATATTCATGATTAAAAATACACTGGTAGACCGACACCTAAGGGCAATTTAGTCATTTTATTAGTTATTATTGTAGGTATAAATATGACTTATTATGCTTAGGGTTAGGAGGGATGATGAGATTGTTCTCGACTCTTAGGGTTAGGGTTTGGGAGAGATCGCCTACGTCTGTAATTTTAAGTGCTTATCTTTATGTATTTGAGTTGTGTTGCTTAGTGTTGGTGAAATAAAATATTTGGTTGCCTTAATTTATGTGAAATACTCCTTCCATTTTTATCAAATTGTTATTAAAGCATCTATCTTGGGAAGCAGTAAGTCAAAGACGAGATCGTGGGTTACCATCGTGACCGAATAATGACCGATCATAGCGATTTATCTGGGAAGCCAAAGGGATCATGTCTCCTTTGCTCGTTGAAATTGTCGCGATTGGAGCTAGCTGGGTAGTCGAAAGAATCACGAAATACAGACGTCTCCATCATTGTCAAATGCGTTCTCGAACCTCGTGAAACAATCGCGAGCTAGTGGAGAAACCAATGAAAGAATATCATGGCATCCAAGAGTTTTGTGCCAAAACCACGTGCAAGAATCCTGCTTTGACTATAGCTCTCGATACAATCACGATTTGAGGTAATTGGGATGCCATCAATGACATTATGTCTCCCTCTATATCGCGACGTCTCCTTCATGACCAAACCTCTCGATACAATCAAGAATTGAGCTATCGGGGAAGCCAATGATGGGATTGCAATATAGAGAGCCTACCTTTGTGATTGAAAACCATCCTGAGAGTTGTGACAACCAAAATAGTGGATGATTTGGAGAATAAATTTGAGAAAGAGATGAACTAAATTAGATCTGAAATGGAGGAGCATTTCTCGTCCCTAGAGGGGCAATTCTCGTCCATAAAAGAAAGATTTATGGTCCTGAAATAAATGATGAAAATCATGGAATTTTACACAAATCCACTACAACTACCATGGGATCGAGCGACATCGCTTGAAGAGGAAGCGCGGTGCAACAATTATAATGATTCACGCAACATCATGGCAATGTCGCTTATTTTGGTGGACCTGGTAATAGGAAGGTTTTGCACGACATCAGGGCATCATCGTTGCCTTAGGAGGACCTGGAGCTGTGGTTGAGCAAAGTAACTGGGAGCGGACTCGAGCATGTAATAATCTTGAGACCAGGGGTCTTCCAGGAGTGTACGCTTATACCACTATCCCCTGGTACAAAAGGATGAGATTGAGATATGGATCCCAGAGATGTTGTTGGCTGGGATCATACAACCTAGTGTGAGCTCGTTCTCTTGTCCAGTCTCGTTAGTGAAGAAGAAGGATGGAAGTTGGTGTTTCTATGGGGATTATCAGACAGTAAGTAAAGAAATAGTACCTGAAAAATTTTTCATCCTGGTGACTGATGAGCTACTAAATGAGTTATGTGGGGCTGCAGTATCTTCAAAGATTGACTTAAAGTCAGGGTACCAACTTGTTTGGATGCGGTCAAAAGATGTGCACAAGATAACATTTCAAACTTATGAGGGCCACTACTAATTTCTGCTTAAATGAAAATAATTGTCAGATGAGGATGCCATGTGGGGGAGCCAAACGACTTGATCCAACAACAATTTCTTTTTTTCCCACCTTGAGGGAAATGTGCCTTTTTGGGAGAAGAGTCGGGTTATACCAAAACCTAAGGGCAATATAGTCATTCTATTAGTTATTATTATGGGTATAAATAGGGTTTTTTTTGCTTGGGGTTAGGAGGGATGATGAGATTATTGTCACTAGTCTTACTGTTAGGGTTTGGGAGAGATCGTCTTTCTCTCGAATTGTAGGTGCTTATCTTTATGTATTTGAGTTTTTTTGTTTGGTGTTGGTGAAATAAAAGCTTTGGTTGCCCTAATTATTTTGAAAAACTCCTCCAATTCGTATCATACACCTCAATGTCTCTCTGTTTATTTGAGAGTATTCAAGTTTTTAAAAGCACGAAGATTGTTAAAATGCATCGTATTCATGCTCTAAAAGCAGTTTGAAGTTCATGTGAAATTTTTATGTAACTTTTTATTGATTATCTAAAATTGCTGTAGCATAGCACTTTGACAACTGCTATGGCAATAACAAATTATAGCAATATGGTAAACCTAGGGGCCATTTGGGACCACTTTTGATTTTTGTTTTTTATTTTTATTTTGTTTAGTTTATGCTTTTTCTTTAAATAAAACATGTTTTTTTGATATAAAAACAAAAAACAAAGACAAAAGACAAAAGTGATCCCAAACAAGCCCTTAGATTTTTTTTTCTTGAGTTGCAGTTTCGGTTATACTTTATATTTGTTTTGTTGTTTTAATTATTAGTTTTTACTAGCTTTATCAGGGTTGAGTCGGTTGTATATAAACTTTGTGGCAGCTCTCTTTACAAGTAATTGATAGAATGAATGTATGAGAAAGGTTTAGGCTTGCAGATATTGATGCAAATGTGTTAAATCAGAAACTTCTTTTTCCCAAAAAATAATTTGAGAATCCAATTACTATGAAGTAAAACATATCTGCCACCTAGTACTTTCCCCAGGAATTTTATCTAGATTTTGATCAAATCTTGTTTGCTTCATCTTACTGTATCTGTGGGTGTTGCTTGTGGCTTGCTCGCTGTGTTTCTTTCACATTTTCTTCCTCTTCCCTAAATCATGTTTTTACCAATTTGAAATGTCCAATCTAAGGCAATGTAAGAAATGTTTTGTTTTTTAATTTATTTTTTAACTTCAAAGCAGGGAGGAAAGTTTTAATTGTTGTTGAGTGAGCGATTCCTACTTGTATCTCTGTTATATGTAGTTTAGATGTGCTTTGTGATCATCTTAGTATGGGAAAAATTAATCATATAACTAACAAAGTTAAACAAATTAATTAGCAGTAATCGTCATTATGATTATGTTAATTACTTAGGGTTCGTTTAATGAGTCCTTCCCATTTATTAAGTAATATATGTGATGTTAACTCTGGTAGATGCACAAAAATTTTTCGCCTTGCCCTGTGTAGTACTTAACATGATTGATTAGAGAACGGACATTCATAAAGCTGAATCCAATTTTTTATAGGACTCATGATGATTATGCAATGGTCATGATAGGCTATTGGCAGCATTATTTTTTATTTAATCCCTTCTCTTCATTAATTCTACCTAACCTCTTTACTAAAATAATTAACACGCAATACATGCAAAATAATATGAAACCAGTTGTAAAAGATGATCACATGACATTGTTGTAGCGTAAATATTAATCCCATAATAAATTAACAAATAAATCTGAAGAAACAAGTTTGTGTTGCATGCCAATTTTGCACTTTCTTGGAGACTGCATTTACACCTCGCAAGTGCGGAATACAAGTCCAAATCACAAAGCAGGTTTTGGCTAAGATAAGATAAACATGGAAATATATTGGATGTCATGGTATGTAAAAACATCCCATATGTTCATCAGATAGAGTATCTAGATTCCAAATACTTTGGAATATTCTTAGGCATAAAGTTTAAAGCAAACTTTCAGAAAGAAAAGTAAAGAAAATAATCAGGTTCGAATTACAAAACCTTAAATGTCAATCAGGTGTATTTGGTTGGCCACTATGTTATGAGCAGACTCAGGATTTTGATATTATATTTGTTGATTTGAATTTTAAATAAATCGTAATATTTTGGTGAACTGTAGCTTTTCTAATCCAGTGACGTATTTTATTTCATTGTATTAATGAATTCATTGATGAAGAGAGCAGTTTCTAACTTGTACCAACTCTTTATCTTGTACCTCAGTTTATATATTCATTTATTTGGTTTATTTATCAATTATCATCTACTGATGTCCTTACTAACGGTCTGATCATTTCAGTAACTCATTAATTTTGACTGAAATAGGTTGGAAGTTATACTTTCTCAACAGAACCAATGGAAGTCATTTTGAGTTCTTAAGCTTTTTTTTGTCTTTATCTTATTACAGATGGTTTTAATAACTTGCCTAAGCTGGTGGAAGACATTGTCCGAACATCAGTCAACACGGGGCCTAGGGGAGCATTGAGGCTAGCTCAAGGTGTACAAGCCGTTATTTTGGTTGGTGGAGAGTGGTTGAATGATATCTCAAAGGTGTTGCAAGACCTTTCTTGTGAAATTAAGATATTCTTTATGCCTATGGTTTCTTATAATCTCTTTTTGGAGTCCTTATTAAAAATAATCCAAAGCTGTCTTTTAGCCTGTGCTTTTGCAGATTTGATTGTTTAATTGTAATGGAACCACGTTAACGTTTTGAAGCCTCTGCAACCCTTGCACCGTGCTTGATTTGTTAGTTTCGGCACAACTCCTTATTACCAGGATTCATTTTGCAGAAAGTCTCAACCCTAGTGCTTCAGAACACTTGGTTCTACGGAATTTTTAGTGACAAATTTTCTGTTAAGATGTATTCAAGTGTATTAGGAGAGCCTTGTCTTCTGAGCTGACAAAATCCAACCCTCTTCATGATGCAAGGCACTCAAGGGTTTATGATTCTAATACAACCAGCATTTTGCAGGGAATGTGGATCATGTTAAAGAGGAAAGGAGATTTATTTGTGTTTATTAAGTAGGAGTATATCTTATTTATAATAGGATCGAAACTACAATGTTCCGAAGGACCAATTTAGCAAAAAATTATGCTGAAAACTTTTCTAATATTAGATATAACATAACACTTCTCCTCGAGATTGTGGATATATATTAAGGAAGATTTACGTACATACCACTTATTTCTTATGTATTTACATATCTAACACCTGAACTTCAAGCATTACATATATGCCACCTTACCTGTACACGAAAAGATGTATTTTTTTTTTAAAAGTGAAAATAGTAGTGTTTTGATGTGATATGAAAAATTTGAGTGATATAAATGTAAAAGATAAAGTTTAGATGTTAGATAAGTTAATACATAAGATTTGGGTGGTATGTATGTAAAGTCCTCATATATTAATTAACTTTTTCTAATTGCACTTTTTTTGAAAACTGAATAGGGTTCACCTATGCTAGAGACATAAGGAATAAAACTTTTTTTTGATAGCACATCACCCCAATGCCGCAACGTGTTTATTTCCTTTATGGAATACTGGATTATTAGCAATATAGCTGGCCCCATGGTTATCAATTTATTAAACCTTATATTATATAATAAAAAAATTAAGTTACTTTAAATGTTTTTTTTAATCCATGTCATCTCATAGATGGAGTGTGCCATGGATTTGTATTCTATTTCCACACTAGACATGACAATTACAATTTATTTCATTTTTTCATGTGACTAAGCTAGCTCCAAGAATTATGCAATACTAGATGTGAATTTGTGTCATCTACTAATCAAAATAGTCAAAATTAGGGAAAGCTTCCAAATTGAGAAGCCTAAGATCGATCACGCAACTAGAAGACAAAGAATTTATGACAAAGAATTTATGTGGAAAAACCCATGTGGGGGTCGGAGCATAACTTCGCTAATCAAAAAGGTGATCGGCAATAAAACCGAATACAAAATCTCTCATTTTCTTGCTAGATTTCTCACATCCTCACTCTCAACCCATGACATACAATGAGTATTTATATGATTGCAAAATAATATATTTGCTATGAAATAGATTTGCTATCAAATATATTAAGCTAGAAATATATTTGGTAGCAAATATCACATATATTTGATAGCAAAGTATATTAAGCAAAAACTATATTTGGAAAGAAATATATTGGCAAGAAATTTTATGATATTATTTTACAAAAGTCCACCTTGCCTTCATATTACGTTAAAGTGATGCTCCATGTTTCATTCCTCTCCGCGAAGCCCCTTAAGCTCATTTGCATTGAACATCAATCAAGTACAAGTAATGGTTGAACTTAGTTGCTGGAAGAAGCTTTGTCATCATGTCGGCAGGATTCTCTAAAGTGCTGATTTTTGCTGTTTGACTACCGCAAAAAACAGTCATCTTCATAGACTCCCCATTGAACTCTCTATATAAGCCTCCATACCAAACGACTTTTATTGCAACAGACAAATTTGCTAGCATGTGATCAATGCCAAACAATGTGTTTTCTAGATCCAATTGAACCAAGATATCTCTCATCTTGATTTGCCACAAAGTAAAATGAGTAGACTGTTCTAACTTCTCAATGTCGTACTTCACAGCCATCATCGAGAAGAAAGAGATAATAGTGCGATTTACAAATGAAATTGATGATGAACTAGATTGAACTTATAAGCGATGAGCATAAACGAAGCGAAAGAAGAAACCATGCGCTCTCATATCACTTGTGAAGAAAAATAACACCAATTGTTGTTAAGTTAGATTGATCACACAATCAAAAGACAAATTTCACATGGAAAAACTCATGAATAGGAAAAACCCCACAGGAGAGTTAGGCATAACTTCATTAATCAAAAAGGTGGTCGACGATAAAACGGAATACAAAACCTCTCAGTTTTTTGGTCAAAAGGGTTTTCTTCATCTCCTTCATATGGGTGTTCCCCATCGGCATTGTGGGAGACTTCCCAATGCTGCATTATGTCAAAATCAGCGCTTCAGTTGCAATTGGAGGATTTCTCGTTGCATGTCCTCCACGGTAATTTTATGAGCACCTCTTTGAGAGTTTTTCCTTGGTGGCATAGCATCTCGTTCTTTCAACCGCAAACTGCGATTTTGGCTGGCTATGATATCAGATGGCATCGTTCTAATACTCCTAAAAGGTGTGATAGAAGGTAAGAGATGTTAGGGAAGTTGTAGGACTGATTATGTGAGTGGGAGGGTGGATGAAGTCTGAAAATCGACATTAACAGTGTTGGGATAGCGAACCGGAAGTGGAAAAAGGGCAGTTTTCTTTGTGACAGAAGGTAGCAGTGGCGTCAACAGCTGTCAGGCTGATAACAACCGGCGAACAACGAATCAACG
Source organism: Phalaenopsis equestris (assembly GCF_001263595.1). Classification (NCBI taxonomy): domain Eukaryota; kingdom Viridiplantae; phylum Streptophyta; class Magnoliopsida; order Asparagales; family Orchidaceae; genus Phalaenopsis; species Phalaenopsis equestris. The sequence goes on along the minus strand of NW_018164866.1, from coordinate 357,947 downwards.
AGGGGGTTTTATCCTCTTTTTCTGGACCAGCTATAGACACATTACTTGCGAAAGGAAGAGACTATAGCACTCTGGAGAGCAGAAATCACATAAATATCTCCCAAAATAGGTAAAGTTAACTGAGAATCCAAAAACTAGAATACAATCTATGTAAAGGTCTCTTAATAGAAAATAACGTAATTGGAAACTTGAGAAATAGGCAAGGACCATAAAATAAAGAAAACTTGCTAAAAAGTAAAGTGACTGTGGTATCTCACACACACACACACACACACAAAAGGAGGCCATAAGCAGATCCACAACAAGTGTTGCGGAAGGAACTAGATGCAATATTGTAGTAAAAATCACAATTGTAGCCTTGCTTCACTGGAGTATATTTTGAATACTTAAATAAAAGGTAAACACAATATATACTTGTTTTTTGTGTTTGAGTGAAAACATGTGCCGATGGTTCCGGCTTAAGCGCATAGCAACACTCTTTATGCCATATGGCTTTATATTAATGTTTTGTTGAACTTACATACTATGATATCAAGTCTTTTATCTAAAACGGTACACTTGTTTTTATAAATCAAATAAAAATATTATGTTCAAGCCATTTCAAACTTTTTTTGATAAATCTAAATTGTGCCTTTTGATACTTGTTTTTAGTGTACATTTCATGATCATTTTATGTACATTTTTAATGATATTATACTTTTAAAAAATATATTTTCCATATTTTTGTCTTCAGGTACAAGAAATGGACTTTTAGTTAAAATTTAGTAAAAACAGTGTCATTTGGAGTCAAATCGAGCAAGGAAGAAAATTCTGACCTGACACATTTTGATGTCTTTCTATTTTTAATCTCCTTTACGTTTATCACATGTTTTTAAATGAAATTACATTTTAAAGAAATATTATTTTCATGTCTATCTTGTAGGTATATCAATTTGGAGGGCAATGGAGCTGAAACGGGGCGAAACATAGTTGAAACAGAGCAAAACATGGCGAAATGGTGGAGATTCCTGCAGGGTGGCACCTAGGTGTCAGTGACGACGAGAAAATGGCGCCTAGGCGTCGGAAACTGGCTCCTAGGCGTCAGAAACAATTGGAGACAGTTTTGGACGACTTTTGGTGGTTCCGGGTTGTTCTGGAAGGTTCTAGGTGACCATGCACGCCTCAATGAGTCATGCAATGAATCTAGACATCTAAAAATGAAGAGATGTGTCTCTCTTGGAGAAAGGAGGGGTCTCTTGGAGAAAGGAGGGGTTTTTGTGTCTCTTTAAATAGAGGGGTTGACACCTCTCATGGGAGGAATTAGGAGAGTTTTAAGAGGAGTTCTAGAAAGATTTTAGAGAGTTTGGTGTGGTTGTTGACCTCAATTTTCGTGAGGTCTAGTATTCCTCGTAGGAGTTAGGATCTAGCCTTAGGGGTCTTCCTGCGACTATCTTAGAACCTTAGAAGTGGTGCCCGCCTCGTTTTAGTTCAACCTATTTCCGTCCTCTTTTGGAGTTTCGCGTGTGCGGTATCGACTTCTAACACTTAGAAGGATGAAACCGACATGAGGAAACCCAAAATG
>NW_018164866.1:351794-352116 GCF_001263595.1 Phalaenopsis equestris | reverse complement strand
CTACTGTCTTTCATGTATAGCATGTTGTACTGCTCCTGTTTTTGCCTACTACTGTTTCACTTGCATGCTATTGTTTGCTCCTGCATCGCACACTTTATATCTTATAACTTTAAACATGTTTGCTCTTTTTTTTTCATAGGATGTTTAGAGGACTACAACCATGGGGCCGTTTGATTTGATACTATACCCGGACACCCTAGAAAACTTAACCTCGTCACGTCGAGGAGCTTGGAGCTAGCGCATTGGGCAGCACGCCCATCTTCAACAGCAGAACACGTCTTCCTCAACAAAACCTTTCTTTTTTCTAGAAATTAAACAACAA
>NW_018164866.1:351429-351694 GCF_001263595.1 Phalaenopsis equestris | reverse complement strand
CTACGGGACATTCGAGGAATACACCGCTGCAAATAGGATATTGAGAAATGTCAACCATCCAGAGGTCGAGCCGTACATCCCAAGGTTTGTTGAGACGTCGCAGTTCTGGACAGGGGAGCAGCCCCGACGCGTACAAAGGATTCCTGCAATAGAACTTGAAAGAATGAGCAGAGTCAGAAAGCAAGAATTTGAATTTTACGAGGAAATCCGAGGAAAATCCGTCAACATCTTGGAAGGTTTGGAATTACATACAGGAGTTTTCTCA
>NW_018164866.1:346754-349958 GCF_001263595.1 Phalaenopsis equestris | reverse complement strand
ATATTTTCCCGCTACCACTTGGGTTGGATGTGAGTCCCAGAGCTTTCCTCCTCAATGTAGCAGACATTTTTCCCGTCACCACTTGGGTTGGATGTGAGTCCCAGTGCTTTCCTTCCTAACGTGACAAAGACATTTAAGCGCCGACAGTGGTTTATGGAGATGTAGATTTCTCCATTTTCTGGAGAGATTGGTGTGAGATTTTGAGAGATATGATTAAAGAAGTATGAGTGGTGTATGGATCGGAAAAAGATTTTGTTGGAGAGATTTTTTCGCCTTTCTTTCAGAGAGAAAAATTTAAGTATTTTGTTCTTCATTATCTTGTAATTGTTGTAAACACTTTCTCTCGTGGGTTTTCTTTGATTTAAATGAAGTTTTCTGTCGTGTTTTACCCATGCTTCGTAAGTAGTTTTCTTTACTCTTTTCTTTTAATATGAAGTAGTGGCATGTGTTGGAAAATTTGTTTTATGATAGAATTGTTTTTATTTTAATGTGATGAGTAATATCTCCTTCGTTTAATTGACATAACTTAAGTGAAAATAAATTATGTTAAAATCTGTTGTAAGTGAAATTAAGACTCGGGAGAGCGGTGATCTCACAACTAAAGTGCACTCACGTTGTCCGGTTGGCTATTGCGAAATAGTATAGGCGGCAATTAAACTTTTAAGAAAATATAATTTATGATATGTTACTATTAGAAGCTTCTAGGTGATAGATAGTTGCATAAAATTAATAGAATACTAAGCATACATATATGAAGCATACCTATATGCTCGAAAGTGGGTAGGTAGACATATGTTTCTTGTTGACACTTTGTTTATTATATAATTCTATCAATTCTTTTATTGTTTATTCCATTATCTTCATTTTACTTTTCTTTTGCAATGACTTGAATACATGTTTAGGAATTTAGATTTTCTTAGAAATTCTTTTATTTCATAAATGTGATGATATTTTTTTCGCATTTTAATTTACTTTGCAAACTGATCACTTGTATTGTTAAAATTTGTTGAGAAAGTTATAGATCGAGAGGGCTAAGATTTATCAAACTAGTGATACCACATTTCACTTTGGAAAGAGCAGTGGCGATCGTTCGAGGGGAAGTGCAAATAAATAGGGAGATAAGATTTGATGGGTGTAGATTGATGTTTCTAGAGTGACAGATTAAATTCTTTTATCAATTTGGTTCAGAGATTGGAATTAAGGGTCATTGATAGGTCCTATAGAGAGGGCACATTGGGTAATCTAGGAGTGAGAGACTAGAACCTACCCAGCGCTGCCGACACCAGCTTTAGATTAACCAATGTTCTTTACACAATCAAGAGAAGTAAATAATAGATGTACTCTTATTTGTCGCCACAACATTATATTTTAAGCATTTCATTCCTATACATTATCTAGGTCAACACACGAGAAGGGTAGTCTTTAACATCTCAAAATTTTCCAAACCAATTTATCCAGATAAGTTATCTTTATAATTGATATTTGCTTCTAGGAATAGTTGTTATCCTTACGTTTAATATTTGCATTTAGAAGTAGTTGCTAGATAAAACACCATCTTAATTGTCTTTTCAACCTAGACTTTATAGTAGTAGACTAGGATTTTGTCTAAGTGCTTTCTTACTTCGTTTTTTTGTGGGATCGATACTGGGGTCTTTAAAGAAAACCCTATATTATTTGAAACGATAAGTATACTTACGTAGTATCCTTAGTGTGTAAACTATTTACTAAATTTTATAAAATTTTGATTTTGCACACTAGCCGCTAATATAAATTCGGGTCAAGTTTTTTATTATCTTTTGGAAGCTAAATTACTGCATAATTGCGGGTCGTGTCACCTTTCATTCTTTTTTTTTTTCTTTTTCCCTTATTAAAAATTCTGCTTTATGCACCTTTAACTGTCACATGGTATGGGAACTTTTGGCTGAACCATGTTTGTTTTTTCATTTTCTTGGAGAATTCATTTTATTGACATCAAATATTGGCTTGATAATTTATAAGCCTCAGTGCTTCTAGGATTTGATTTTTAATATTGGATATTCTCCAGTTCAAGATAATTGCAATCCTAATGATAAATACCTTCTGTTTTGATTTATTGCAGACTGCAAACAGCTCAGCCGGATTGCCAACTCAAATTCAGCTTGGATTGGTTTCTCCTCTTTATTTACGGAAACTCTTTGAAAGGATGGGAGCAACCTACATAAAGTTAGGCCAGGTGTGAACTGTCAGATTTTGTGTCATTGTTTTTATTGTTTTCCTTCATCTATTTGTAGTCGGATATTCCTTGAAGTTGTCATGACAACAATCTAAATTAGTGGTTTGTCCTTCTTTTCTTATCATACTACCTAAATAAATTAGCAAGCATAGCCTCTTTCTTTTATTAAAATAGCAGGAAATGTAATCCCATGCTTATTTGCAGAATTGATTTGCTAACTTAGTTGCAAATGGGAGTAAGATTGCAAAAAGAATATACATTTTTGTTGCTTGAGAATTTTTTGCGCAGAAGTTTGCCTTTAAAAGAGACGCATAAAACTAAGTGTTGCTGTGATGAGAATGCTTAGGTGGATGAGTGGCTTGACACTTAGAGACAAAATGTGGAACGAATGTATCCGTGAAAGGGTTGGTGTAGCTCCAGTGGCAGGCAAGATTAGAGAGAATCATCTTAGATGGTTCACATTAAATGTCGACCATCTTATGATCTAGTTAGGAGAGTAGTGCTTTAGATTCGACTTATGTTAAGAAAGGTAGAGGTAGACCTAAAAATATTTGGGCATGTTGTATAAATGTATAAAAAATAATGTATAAAAAATAATCTTAATTTATTATTATGAAATGAAAATATGACACTAAATAAGACACAATGAAGAAAAAGGATTCATGTAGTCGACCCCACATAGTGGAATTCAGGCTCTACTTAGTGGGATAAAGGGGATAAAGGCTTGTTGTTCCTGTTGTTGTTTCCCACATCTAAAATTTGAGCTATCCACTGCATAAGATTCTCCTATTTAATTCATAATTTTGGCTGCTACTTATGAATTTTTCTTATTCCAGCTGCATCATGTTTGTTATAGTGGAGGTTTATCATCACTTTAAGTTAAATTCAAATGGTTACTATTTTGGATTCTAAGTTCTGAAAAATAGTGTATATGTTGATTTAAATATGCTATTTGCAAATGTGCAGTTTATTGCATCTGCACCTACACTCTT
>NW_018164866.1:279704-346723 GCF_001263595.1 Phalaenopsis equestris | reverse complement strand
ATTTGCAGTTTATTGCATCTGCATCTACTCTCTTTCCTGCAGAATATGTTCAGGAATTCCAGAATTGCTTTGATCGTGCCCCGGCTGTTCCGTTTAACTCCATTGAATCTATATTGCGGGAAGAATTGGGAAGGCCATTGGATAGTATATATGAATATATCGATCCAGTGCCTATAGCCTCTGCTTCGATAGCTCAGGTATGTACATTGTATGCTATGTTGCAACAATTATAATTTGGGGCATTTACATACATACCATTCAATTCTTAAATATTACTTTTCTAACACCTAGAATTTTAACATCACATCAAAAATACTATTATTACTAACTTTTTGAAAGTGAAATACACCTTTCATGCCTAGGAATTATAACAGCCAAGTGTTGTAAATGCAAATATCAAACTTTAGGCGTTAGATATGTATATATATAAGCATTGTGTGGTATGTCTGTAAAATTCCCTTATAGCTTATGGAGATGAGATTGTCAACTTATGCTGCATTAGTGTCAAGGTTCATGGCGCGAGGCTTAGAAATTCACAAGAAGAGGTGGTGATAAAGGTTTTAAAGCCAGGTATAGAGGATATATTGGTTGCTGATCTGAACTTTGTGTACATTGCTGCACGTATTTTTGAATTCCTAAATCCTGAGCTTCGGCGTACATCACTGGTATGCAATTTAGTAGTTTGGCATTTGGCATTTTTTTACTTGCTTATTATCTTGGCATGGAATTTAATAAATAATCATGTATTTAAAATACCATATTGACACCATTCTAGGGCTCTTAAAGGGCGTTTGGGAAGCGGATTCAATGAGGAGGTTGTGGAATAGCAAGGTGCTAAGAATACAGGCAGGCGATGGCGCTTGGAAGGGTGTAAGGAGTGAAATCTGCTGTTGGACAGCTGATTCGAGCGGCTTGCCTATGGTTTGGACTGAAAACAACGGTCGAATGGAGCAGCGACGAGGTACAGGCAGTGAGGAGGTTCCACCACTTGTTCTTGAGCAAGATGCATATTTAACACTCGCAAAAGAAAGATGTTACAACACTCTTTAGGTTAGAAATCAAAGAATCAAATTTCCAAAATACTTAAAACAAAAGCTAAAGTCTCAAACATCCACATACAAAATATAAGAAAGTTTCCTAATATAAAATATCATATTTAGAAAGTAAGAAATAGGAAAAATCCTAAAGGAAGAAAAAAAAAAGTAACTTGTTGAAAATAAAAAAATCCTAGTGATGTGTCTTCCGGTAATCAATCTCCTCTAGCATTGCAATTCCGGGAAGAAGAATTGGAACTTCGACAAGCAGTAAAAATAACCAGCATCAATCTCCTCTAGCACTGCAGTTCCCTCTTATTTATAGTCTTCTTCCTTTAGTTACACGATCTCCATACTCTTCTGCAAGATCAACCACGCTCCGGAGTCCCGAACTTCTCCAATTGCAAGTTGCATTTTCTGGCGCATACATGCCAAACTCTCTATCTGTGGGCTTGTTAACGAGTGCCTAAGCCCCTAGTGGTTGGCGCCTAGGCGCCATAGTCGCGGCGCCTAAGCGCCCACTGGCTGGCGCCTAAGCGCCAAGCTCTCGTGTTCTAACGCCTAGGCGCCAAAGTCTGGGCGCCCAGTGGCAATATTGTGCACCTTAGCTCCATGTCCCTTTCTGCTTTCAACACTTCAATTCCATACTGTTATCTGCAAAATAAATACCAAATACCTTTCTCAACAGTGTGATTTCATCGATAAAGTATATAAATACAATCCAATTTACTTGCCAACTTATCCACATATCAAAATCCTCCAAGCTTTAAGGTTACTTGTCCACAAATAACATCAAAACTTAAATATTGGTTATGTTAACTAAGTAGGAGTGGGTTTCGTAAAGAACTACTTACAATCATTGTTCAGAAAAAAATATAGTTAAGAAAACTCTGTTTCTCTAGTGAAATTTTCTATCCCATATGCTATAAGAAGCTTTGAATTCATCAAATACAACATGACCTCATATTTATTTCAAAAAGGAATTAATAAATGCTAAACTAATGTAAATTAGATGTCAAATATAAAGAATATAGTCCTCCAGTAAATGATCCACTAATAATTCATAAACATATATGCTTAAAGAATGTTTTGGAGTTTTTAATTTAAATGGTATGTTAGTAAAACCAATATTGATAAGGCTTCTCCTCATGTTTCTCAATATTTTTCATTCATAAATGCTTTCTTACTTTAGGATAAATATTTCAATCATAAGCATAATTTTTTTGAGGATTACTATATCGGGATGAATCTTTAATGATTTTGAATTCTACTACCATTTCTCCAAATTAAAAATACTCCACATTTCTTTTCTATTTAATGCTTTAAAAGATTAGGAATTATTATAATAAAATTAAAATTACATGGAGGCTATATTCTTATTAAACACACAACTAAGTTCACCTAACTTAGCAAGTAACTAACTCTTCTTAAAATCAAATATGCTAATCAATTATTCATTTGTTGAATTTCAAAGTTTAAGTAGCATTTCTTTAATTTAATTCACATAGAGTTGAAATTATGTTTAACCATGTTTTCTCTTTTTTTAAAATTGTGATAGTTCTAAATTCATCTCCACTTTCCTAATTTTGTTTACTAAGGACAAATAATCTAAACACAACATAATTCTCCCCCAAACTTAACTACAAACAATTACAACACGCTTAAACATGATATACTACATAAAAAACTTTACAACAGTAATATTATCTATCACTTGTTCAAACCAACAATTTATCAGCATGAATGCAATAGAAAGTTCAACTATACTAATCAAATTGCGCATAAAAGTTCAAATAATTTATACCAGGGAATTTAAAGAATACATAAATAAAAATCCAATCCACAAAAATGAAATACAAAGTGAAATTGCAAATAAAATTTCCAAAGCATCCTAAGTAATGTAATCACTTATCCTCCTCTTCATCATCATCTCCCTCGTCATCATCCTCTTCCTCATCTTCCTCTTCCTCTTGCTCCTCTGAATACTCCTCTATGGGCTGGCAGGTAGTCTTGTAAGGCACATATGGAGATTATACGAGAAACTCAGTAGGATGCTGACCTCCAATCCATTAGTTCCTTCGGTACATCTCCAACTAAGCAGCCTGATAACTGTCAATCTGATCAAATTGGCTCTAATTCTGCCAATTCATACATGACACTTGGTCTGCTAAATCATATACCACCGTCTGTATGATAGAGGTGTCATCCTTAATCCTCTCCAATCTCTCTGCAATAGAGGCCATGGAAGTGGATGGTTGGGGACTAGATGTAGAAGTAGATCGGGAAGAGCTCGCACTGTGCCCAAATATTGTGTGCTTCCTATATATCCCAATATTGGATTTGGAGATTGGCTTCAAAGGATGAAGCTGCTCCACCCAACTCCCAAAGGACATGCCAGAGTTTTAACACAAAGAAAATACAGTAGAAGGGTGACCAAGATTGATAGTGGATCCCCCTTTTGTTGTATGGAGAATAGAATGATGTATAAGGGATCATATATCTATGATTTTGAGGGTGTGGTTGTAGTAATTCAAGACAACTCTATCCTTGGTGACTTCACTTAGATTGGTGGAGGGGAGCAGCTTAGCATAAATAAAGTAGTGACAGGCTTTTGATACTGTATTTAAAGTGGAGGAAGGGAAATTGATCTTTTCGTCGTTCCTCACTTTTCATACCCCCTACCATGGGTCAGATTTTAATGATTCGATCAATGTCAGAGTCAACAAGAGAGAATTTAGAATAGAAGCAATTAAGGATATTTCTCAAAGAATATAATGAATTGATTCAAGAAGGAGAAAAATCTACCTGCTTCTCTCTAATGAATACTGATCCATTAGAAGCTTTAGGTAGATCGACATAGAATCCTGAACAATAGGAATTACAACAACACTAGTGTTAAAGCATGGGTTCTCCCAATCCCTCCTTCCAATTATACTTTCTACCTCTCCTCCAGGTGATAGAAATCCTCGCTCAGGAATGAACCTCTTCGATACTAAGAATTCGTTATAACGCTCTTTAGCTTATTATGGTGGAATTTCTTATTATCAAAGGAGGATTTATATTTACCATCCTTGGTTTTAGGAGCCATTAGGATTGATAGAGAAAAGATTGAAATAAGAACATAGATTTATGCAAGGATTGGAACAACAAAATGCAAGTTAGGAAATTTAATCAAAGCTAAATCAAGATCTCCAAAAACTTCAGACCTCAACTCACTCCGATTGCAAAGAGTTCCAAAAATCTTGAATGAAAATGGTGGAATTCGATGAAGAGAGTAAGATTTATCTTAGAGAAGCTAAATTCCCCCTACGGTTTCCTTGGATCGCACAAATTTGGAGATATTTGATTTTACCCAAAAAAGCTCAGTCAGGTGAAGAAGACGAACCAGAGGAAGATTTGAGCAAAATGGGCAACAAGCGGCCTAATTTTCTGATATAGCGCACTGGTCGCCGAAGCGCTCGAATACTGGCACCTATGCGCCACTATGCTATTGCGGCTTAAGTGAGGCGGCGTGTAGGTTCCGTGATAACAGCGCATAAGCGCTACTCTCCAGAGAAGGCGACACTTTGGCGCCCGAATAGTAGCGCATAAGTGCCTGTGTAAGTAAGCGACGCCTAAGCGCTGAAGGTAGTGGCGCTTATGTGCCCACCTCAACTTAGGCTCAATTTACTTGAATATCATAAATCATCTCAAATTCACCTGATCATCCAAAAAACATAACTGTTTAATCACAACAAATCTCAAGAACACACTTACACGGATATAAACACCTAAAACATCAGCATCACAAATGAACTTGCATTGCCTCTCAAGAAACGCTTAGTTTTATGTCCTCAGCCTAACAATGCCAGATATTTTAATGATGCTGACCCAATATTAGTACTTAAGCCCAACTTCAGCCAATCCATTTGTTTGGGGTGATATGCTGTGGATATCTTACGAATAATTCCGTACTTCTCAACCAATTTCTTAATCTTTTTATTTCTAAAGTGGCTCTCCCATCACTAATTATAACCCTAGGCATATCATATCTTCAAAATATATTTTGTTTTAAAAATTTAGATACACTCCGAGCTTCACAGATAGACAGAGTCACCGCTTCTATCCATTTGGAGACATTATCCACAACTATCAAAATATATAAATTCCCTAACGAAGGTATAAAGGGTCCCATGAAATCTAAACCCCAAACATCAAAAAGATCAATTTTCAAAGTAAAATTCAAGGGCATTTCATCTCTCTTCGAAATATTGCTTACTATTTGACATCTGTCACGAGTTTTTGTATGATCGTTAACATCCCTAAATATAATAGACTAATAAAATTCATATTGTAAAATTATAGCAACCGTTTTATAAACTCCAAAATGCCCCCCAAATTCAGAATCATGATATTTTCTAATAATATCTTGAGTCTCTTTTAAGGGTAGACATCTTCTAATCACTTGGTCTTTATACTTTCTATAAAGATATGGGTCATCACAAAAATAATATCTAACATCACAAACAAATTTCTTTCTCTGATGGTATGATGGATCATAGGGTAAAGTATTACTCACTATTTAGTTTACTATGTCAATATACCACAAAATATTTTAATAAAAAACATGGAGTTTCTCATTAGAAAAACTTTCATTGATATCATCATCAAATGCGTAAGAATTCCCTTGATCACGCCTAGGCAAATGACTTGCAATTTGATTTTCTGTACCTTTAATATACACAACTTCGATATCAAATTCTTGCAGCAATAGGATTCACCTGATCAATTTTGGTTTTGCATCCTTTTTCGACATCAAATATCGAATTGCCGAATGATCGATGTGCAATACACTTAGTCTCAATCAAGTACGTCCTGAATTTGTCAAATGTGTATACTATAGCCAGGAGCTCTTTTTTAATAGCAGTGTAATTGATTTAAGTCTCATTTAGGGTTTTACTGACATAATATATAACTTTGAACATCTTTTCTTGTTTTTGTTCTAAAACTGCCCTTATAACGTAGTCAGTTGCATCACATACCAAGTCGAATGGACTCCTCTAATCAAGTAAAACGATGATAGGAGCAGTGACTAATTTTTCCTTTAACGTATTAAAGACAGTTATGAAATCCTGATCAAAATTGAATAGGACATCTTTTTCTAACATATGACATAAAAGTTTGGCAATTTTGGAAAATCCTAAATATATTGTCGATAGAACCTAACATGTCCCAAGAAACTTCTAACTCCCCTCATAGAAGTGGGTGGGGGAAGTCTCTCTACGACTTGTATTTTTGTTGGATCGACTTCCATACCTCTTGAAAATTTTGTCCTAAAAGACTGCCTTCAGAATCCATGAATTGACATTTTTTTCCTATTCAGAATTAAATTGGTTTCTTTACATCTTTTCATAACTTTGGCCATATGATCTAAGCAAGAATCAAACAATGGGCAAAACACTAAAAAATTATCCATGAATACTTCGATTCCTTTCTCAATCAAATCACAAAAGATTATCATCATGCAATGCTGAAAAGTTGCAGGCGCATTACATAATCTAAAAGGCGTCTTCCTAGAAGCAAAGATCTTATAAAGACTCGTGAATGCGGTCTTATCCCGATCCTCAAGAGCAATGAGAATCTGATGGTACCCTAAGCGTCCGTCTAAAAAACAAAAATATGGGTGACCAGTTAGCTTGTCTAACATTTGATCTAGAAAGGGTAAAGAAAAATGATCTTTCATGGTGGCTAAGTTTAATTTTCTTTAATCAATACATATACACCATCCAGTGACACTAGTGGGTATTAATTCATTTTGTTCATTTACCAGTACAGTCACTCGCCCTTTCTTAGATACACAATGTATAGGGCTAACCCAGACACTATCTGAAATCGGGTAGATAATACCTGCATCTAACAACTATCTCTTTTTCAATGACATCTTTTATGACAGGGTTTAATCTCCTCTTAAGATCCGCCCAAGGTTTATGATTTTTCTCTATAAGGATCCCATGCATACATATCAAAAAACTAATTCTCTTTGTCTGCTAGGATTCATCCAGACGCTCTCCTAAAATTTCTCAGAACATTCATCAATCTTTCCTCTTCCCTAAATAAATTTACTTTAAATATTTGAGAATTATTTTCATCTCAAGTTCAGGAAATTCCTCAATGGAAGGGATAAGAGGTTTAAAATTTCCAGTAATGTCCAGCAACTTTAACCTCTCCCTAAAAATCCTTGGATTATCCTCTACAAGTAGTGTTTATTCATCCTTAACTTCACTGATATCGTCTTCAATAAAACTCTGATTCAAAGGTTTAACTTCAAAATTCTCTTGAAATTTATGATTAAACAATCTATCAATCAGATCCATCCTATATATACATCCTTATTACAATCAAAAGGGAATTTCATAGATTTTATAACATTAAAAGTAACCTCCTGATCATTCACTCTCATAATCAACTCTCCCTTTGCACATCAATCATAGCCCCACCAGTGGCTAGGAAAGGTCTACCTAGTATGATGTGTTTCTCTTTATCTTCCTTCATATTTAATACAATAAAGTCAATAAAGCAGATAAATTTATCCACTTTGACTAGAACATTCTCTGTAACCCCTATGATAAGTAATAAAATGATCAGGAAACTGAAGGGTTACAGTGGTAGGGGATCTCTCTTATAATTCTAACCTCTTAATAATTGACAACGACATGAGGTTAATACTAGCAACCAAATCATATAGGGCTTTCCCAAAGAACTTCTCTCTAATAACACATGGAATATTAAAGCCACCAAAATTCTTAAGCTTCTTCTAGATAACAACACTGCAGTCCTCACTGAATGCTACACTTTCAAAGTCTCCAAACTTTCTCTTTTTGTGAAGAATGCCCATCTCGAACTTTACATAGCTGAGAATCTGTTCCAAGGCCTCAATAAAAGGGATGTTGATCGTTAATTTCTTAAACACTTTCAAGTATCGAGAAAATTTTCTGTTTTTGGAGTTTATGGAAATGTTAGAGGCGGTCTTTCAGAGTTATTCCTTGTAGGTGTGCGTGGTTTTTCTGAATCTTTAGAAGGTTGTTCTATAGATCATTCAGCCTCATGGTTCTTTTTCTCCCCCTCGAGCTCTTTCCTAATCACTTCTTTCAACTCTCTTCCTCTTCTCAACTTAACCGCTTTCACATATTCACAATTCTTTTCTATAGGATTAATCTCAGTGTTATTAGGAAGGGTTCATTGCGGTCGGTTGCTAAGTGAATTGGCAATCTGCCCCAATTGGTTCTCCATATCCCTCATAGCAACATCTTGACTTTGTAATTGATTCCTCATATGCAATACAACTTCCTCCTAAAACAGTTTCTTTTCCTTGAATTGTTGGTTTAAGTTAAAACTAGGGGATATGAAGGTCTCAGGCTAGTACTACCCTGATTGTTCAAATTTTCAAGAGGATTTTATTGATTATTCCTTCATTGTTGATTTCCTACCCTACCCCTTGATTGTTATTTTAGTTAAAATTAGGGTGACTCTTCCGACTGGGATTATAGAAATTGGAATACGAGTTATTTGTCCTATTGTGGATCTCTTTTAAGGTCTAAAGTGTCAATGTGCTAGCATCAACCAGTTGTCCAAATGAATTTTCCTCAATTACTTGTGGACCTTGTTGCTAGTGCATCCCTAACTGGTCTAGCTTCCTAGATATAGTAGATACCTGAGAAGTCAAAACTGAAAGAACATTTGCGTCATGGACATTCGCTATCTTCTTGGTGTTCACTCTGTCGGAAGGCCATTGGAAATTGTTGGTTGTCATCTCTTCAATTAAAGAATATACCTTATCAGAGGGTTTTGACATAAATGAACCCCCAATGACAGCATTGATGATCTATCTAAGAGATCCCACTAATCCATTATAAATAGTTTGAATTATCAACCAATCAGACAGTGTATGGTGGGGGCACTTCCTAAGAAGTTACTTGAATTTTTCCCAAGCTTCATAAATAGGCCCACCTTCATGCTGACAAAATGAAGTGATATCATTCCTAAGTTTAGTCGTTTTTGAAAGTGGAAAGTATTTTTCTAGGAATTTGTAGGCCAAGAAACTTCACTTCCTAATTGATTTCGGTGCTAACGAGTTTAACCACATTTTCACTTTATCTTTGAAGAAGAAAGGGAAAAATCTTAACCTCACAACGTCATTGGAAACACCATTATAACTAAATGTACCGCAAAGTTCTGAAAACCTCTTTAAGTGAAGGTTTTGACTTCAGACGTGGTTCCCATAAATGGGTTTTTCTGCACCATTTGGATGATAGTAGACTTCTATTCAAATGTGCTGGCTTCTATGATGGGGGTTTGAAAACTGAGATGGATTTCATCTGTCGTAGGGTTAGCGTAGTCTCTCAAGTGTCTAGGTGTATCATAATGTTCATGAGTTTCTTGGTTGTTTTGAGGATTGTTCGCCATCTCTCTTAAGAGTTGTTCAAGTTTTTTTTTTGTTTTCTAGTTTCCCTAACAGTTCTCTCTAGCTCAGAATCATAGGATTCAAGTTTAATAGGGTCTGAACTACGCATATACAAGATAGAGACCCTTAATACTAATGAGAATAACTAAAAGTTCAAGTCAAAATAGTTAACTCAAGCAAACTACTAAATAAAAAACGACGATACAATCAAATAAATTTAAAACAAAATATTTTTGGTTTTCTTCAGGTGAAAAGTTAAAAGCAGTTAAACATAAAACAGTAAACACTACAAATTTTCAAGTCTAAGCCTAAAAGTTTAACTAAAATTTTCCTAATTCAAATTCACTGTCGTTTCCCGCTAATGATACCAAAAACTTGACACACTTCAAGTGCTTGCAAAGCACAGGCTAATCACACAAGTGCACGTGGCGTATCAATAATATCGATATTTGAGTCTAGAATGTTGATCCTACAGGGAACTAGATGAATCTTAATAGGAGAAGGTTCTAGCCTACAAATTTTATTCTTAACCTAAAATTTTGTTTTGGTTAAAATCCTACAATAATAATCTTAACTTAACGCAAATTAATTGAAATACTTACTGATTCTTCCTTGAAATGAGTGAAGTAGATTTCATGAAATTAAGAATTGCTAGTAGAAAAGCTTAGTGACAAATAAGAACAACTCGCTTCTTTACTCCCTCTCGGTAGCATAAAAAAGTTTTGTTAGGAATGACTTTATTTTCATAAATCCCATTATTAACCCAGTCATAGCATATTTTCCTATCATTTTCATCTCCCTGCATGATATATCCCTATTCCTATAGGTTAATGTGATTAACCTAGTTGATTCTACTATAATCTTTGCATAGACTTATATTTCACAAAAGATTTTAATATACACTTGGCTTAAATGAAGCGTAAATGAAGTGCAAAAGGTTAATCATCACCATACACATAAATTAAATTAAACAACAATCTTAATTCATTCCATCTATTTCAATCATCTCAAGGAAGAATAGGAAATCTACTCACTAAGCATGCTTATAACATCAACAAAATTCATTGATTCCAAGAGAGTTCAATTACAAAAGTTTTACAACTAAAGGATACATAAATGATAACAATGACTTAGCTTTCTCTTCTTCACAATGACCAGCAGATGAAATAAAAGCAAACTCACAGACTCCTTATGCTTTGTTGCTGTAAAACTTCTCTTCACTTCACAGGAAGGAGAATTGAAACTCCAGCAAGCAGTAAAAGCCAACTAGCATCAATCTCCTCTAGCACTGCAATTTCCTCTTATTTATAGTCTTTATTCCTTAGTTTACACGATCTCCATACTCTTCTGCACGATCTTCCACACTTCGGAGTCCTGAACTTCTCCAACTGCAAGTTGTACTTTCTGGCTCCTAGGCGCCCAGGGGCTGGCGCCTAAGCGCCATGTTCTTTGTTTATGGGCTGGTTAACGGGCGCCTAAGCAGCCATAGTCGCCGCGCCTAATCGCCATAGTCGCCGCGCCTAATCGCCAAGCTCTCGGGTTCTAGCACCTAGGCGCCCAGTGGCAATATTGTGCACATTAGCTCCATGTCCCTTTCTACTTTCAACACTTCAATTCCCTGTTGTTACCTACAAAACAAACACCAAATAAAGTGCAATTTCATCAATAAAGTATATACATATATTTCAAATTACTAACCAACTTATCCACACATATGTTAGCCTTTTGAGTGAAGCAAAAAGCCAACAACTCAGTCACATCCTCCCGTTTGAGTCATAGACTTGAGCAATCAAGAACCTTGTGCTTTGTCATCATCAAACTGACAAATGGGGCCCTTCATTACGACCTTGGCTTGTTGAGTGAAGAGAAAAAGCAGTAACTTGACCATATCTTGGCTTGATGAGTTTGGCCTCCGTTCGAGCCCTAGACTTGAGTGATAAATAATCTTTTGTTTTGTTGTCATCAGACTGATAAACGAGACTCTTTACTACGACATTGCCTTGTTGAGTGAAGAAAATTTGGCCATATCTCAGCTTGTTGAGTTTGACCTCCATTCGAGTCTTAGACTTGAGCAGAAGAAACTTTATACTTCTTCAACTTAACTATAGAAGCTCACAGGTTTTCACAGATTTTTCTCTCTTAACATTTTAAATCGTAGTGAGTTTTGAAGATGAACCTCTGACCTTTAGAATCATCTTATAAATCTTGTTAGGAACTCATTTTTCTATTGTCAAATTGAACACAACTTTATAATTGACCACTTGAAAATTTTCTTAGGGGTCTCAACGTAAAACACGATGTCACCCCGAGTTACTTGGGAATGTCTACTATGAGTATGATATCAACCCAATTGGAGGGAGATCTCGGTTTTATGCACGATGTCTACCCTTCTGGCTAAGGGATCTCGACCTTGAATTTACCTAAAAGGATGGGCCCCCTGTTTGCTAAAGAAGGGATTTCAGTGCTCGAGGCACTCAATTGTCTTAGCTTTGGGCATGATGTTAAATCTTTAAAATATTTGTGCCTCATCTAGCGAAAAGGAGCGACTTGAGCTTACAATGCATCTAGGGATTTTGGCCATGATTGCGATTTTAGCCTAAATGATAGACTTTTGACTTGGAGCGCAATGTCACCTCAAATGAGTACCCCCCTTGTTTGGCCAAGATGTGATTTTGATACTTGGTAGATATATCCAGAGGTCTCGACATTTAATGCGATGTCAAACTTGATGATTGAGAATGCTCCCTATCTTGTACGAGAAATTCTAGCACTGCTTGGTATTTATAGGGATCTTGGCTTAAACATTCACGTCGACCCAAATAAACTAAAAAAAATGCCCATTGTCTTGCAGGGGAAAACTTCATGATAGTTTTGAAATGCGTTCTTGTGTCATAACGATGTTGGAGTCTTTTTGAGGCTCTTGCCTTAAGAGCATAGTGTCGACCAAAATAAACTAAAAAAATGCCCCTATCTTGCAAGGGAAAACTTCGTGATAACTTGGAAATGTGTTCTTGTTTCATAAGAGAATTTTCAATGAAACATTACATACTTTGGAATAGAGCATATATTCTTCTTTCTTTGGAGGAAACTTTTATAATATCTTTGACTGGAGCGCTATATGTAATGTCTCTTCAAATATCGATCACTGATCGATGATACTTATCATTGACTATTTAAGTCAATGAATTGGAGACTCCTCTTTATATATATTTTTAATTACAGAAAAACCTTTCAAGTTAAGTTCAAATTTTCAGTTAACTTCTTGTTTGATATTCCCTTTGTTAAAACTTTGCTTTGTCAGCTTGAATTCAATAATCCTCTCATCGATGAGGATTAAAAATACCTCTCCTTGATTGCTTTGGATATATTGGAGTGTGATGAATGAGCAGAGTCATGTCCTACTGGTATTAGTTTGATAACCTTTCCATCTGCTGGATTGAAGATATTCTCTATTTGGTTATTCTCAAATTTACTGGAGAGTGAGGAATGCCAAATGTCATACCCTACTAGCAACAATATAATAACTCCCCTACCCACGGGTTGAAGATATTCTCCATTTGGTTCTCGGATTTATTGGCAAGTTAGGAATGATAAATGTCATATCCTACTAGCAAGAATATGATAACCCATCCACTCATGGGGTTGATGCAGGCTAATGATGGGATTCCTTGACAAGCTTTCCAAGGTGTCAGCAATCTTAAGGTTCTTCAATGAACTTTATTCAAAATTCATTTTTGAATGATCTTGTTGATGACAAATCTCTGAGAGCACAAATCAGATATAATATCATTTCATTTGTTGATCAATGTACCTTCACTAATTTTGAGTTATCACCTTAGAAGGAGGATAACAACTCACTGATTGGAGCCCCAGTGGTCTCAATCACCATAAGCTTTTCTTTCTTCTTTTTATTATGTTCTTTTCTTTGATATTTGTAGGACTCTGTGCACTCTAAAAGATAAAAATTTAGGATGATTATTTCAGTAGGGCTTAGATGTGATTGAGCTAAAAAAAATTGTTCAATATTACCAGTAGAGCTATTCCTGTTAACCAATTTTAATTTTTTTTAATTGATTGCGGACAAGAATATTTGCTTCTTGCACTATAGCTTGTTGAATGATCGATTGATCAAATAAAAATCACTACGCTTTCAATATTCGTTAATTCTTTCACAATTTTAGATTATCGTCTTCTTCAACAGACCAAAACCTGCAGATTTAGCTTCAAACAAATGTAATTATGGTTCTAGCGTTAGCGATGAGAATCTTCAAACCATCGAGCTGGATAGTAACCAAGCTTAGTGAGACTTGTCTAAAGAACTGAGATTCATCATTTTGATGACTTCTTTAAAATCCATTCTTGATAAATTTTACCGATCACAGATCTCCGAGAGTGCTAACCAAATTTCACGTCTTTCTCTTTCCGAAAATTCTTTTTCTTAATGAAGCTTTAGTCTCCGTATTTGTTTACCTATCAAAACCTCTTGATGTCGAATCCTTAGACATGAGGTCTAGATGCACATCCTGATGTTCAACGAGCAGAATTGTCTCAGTTTATATTGAGATATCATTGCAGATGATTATCTCTTAACAAACTCTCAATTAACCCCAATCATAACGGGTCTTTCATACCTCTTCATAAGTCTTTCTCTTTAGCAACCCTTAGTATTCTGTATACTTTAGCAAACAGGGTTTTCTTCTCCTCATGAGGAGTCTGAGATTGTTGATTCCGAAAAGATTGCCTTGTCTCACTAGTAAAGTTGTTTCTTTTGATCCATTTTAAATTATCAAATTTATTATGGATATGAACACTCAGTTTTGGTTGCGAGCTTGACTGAGAGGGTGGTTACTCCAGCTGCAACTACTGGGTTATTTACTTCATATTTCTTTTCTTTCTTTGTCTCCTAGTCAACTTACCTCAAGATTAGGAAGCTTCATCATTCTATCTACTGAGACCTCCCTTTGTCTACTTGTAGTATATACTTAGACTTGAAACTTCAATATCACACCCTGTTGTTCACCTTGTAGAACTTGTTTCTCTCTTGGGACATTTGAGCAGTAGATTCCCGAATCGAGATTCTCGGATCAGACCTTGATGCTCATAGAACATAGATAACATTCTTATTGGGACCTTTCGATGACATGCACTTAGATTTTACAGTTAGATTAAAAATCTAAGCGTCTTGCTTCAATGCTCCCCAAGCAGAGTTTACTAAACCTTTGAATAATTACAATAAATGAAAGCAAATTAACTTTCCATTTATCTTTTAATTTTCTTAGGCTGCTATTACAGTGAATATATATATATATATAAAAGAACAGCTCATGACTCCTTACGCGTTAATCAAAATAAAGAAATGTACATAATTGGGGAGAGGAGGATCCCTTCTAAAAAGAAAGAAAAATACATTAAATCCTAAGGGTTCCTCCGTCCGCATTACAACTCCACACAAAAAAGCTGAAAAAAGCTCAAAATAGTATACCAATCCAAAGTCGTATACCCAAAGTAAACATGTACACAAAGTGCAAAAAACAGATGTGTGAAATGTAATGCCAAAAAATCCTGAAGCGATTCTGACTCCCAATCTAAGAGCAAAAAAATGGCAGTGTAACAGTCCTGGAACAACATCAACATTGTAAGGTAGTTGCAGCTTAACACCTGTAGGCAGTACCTGTTAGGAGAGTTAAAAATAAAAAAGATGTGAAGCGTTAATTTAGTAGTCCTTATAGTCCAACAAAAGAGTCTGTTGCAGGGAGTTATGACCCGAGGGTTGACAGAAATATAAGGTTCCTGAGGGGAAATGCAATAAACATCAAGAGCCATTAGCCTCCAATCATATAATAATTTCAGAGATATGACATCAGGAGCCTCAAAATTATAAGCAATAATCTGTAATGCAGACAATCGTCTGTATTGCCACCACAATGAAATCAGGAAAAGGAAAAAAGTGGCCTTATCCCACACTTGCTCTACATACCACCACAAAAAATTCACCGCAAGCCACACAAAGTAAGCCCAAAAATACTTCCTTCCACGAAAAAAGCAGTTCACTGTGTTGCTAACCAAAAGGAAGCCATAAAACCCCAAGTAAATGGCTCACGGCCAACACTATACATAGCCCAATACTTCCTACCACAAAAGAGAACAGAGTTACCACACACTACCATTAAAGCAAAGAACAATATCAATCAGTCTTCCATTAAACTAAGCATAAATATCATGAGCCGTGAGCCTCCAATCATAAAAAAAGGTTTAGAAAAATAACATCAGGGGCTTCAAAACTATAAGAAATGTTATGTGGTGCATACAACCACCACAACAAACTCAAGTAAAGAAAATCAGTGTTCTTAACCCTCGCTTGCACAACAAAGCACAACAACAAAATGAAGTAAATGAATTCAGTGGCCTGCAGGCACCTCATAAGAAAACCAAATAATGTAACCCATATGTAATAGTTTGTCATAACCTCAAATCCCAACTTAGTATGCCAATGATAAAAGCATGCAATTCGAAAAAAGCTATTCACTGTATAGTTAACCAAAATGAGGTCATAAAAACCCATATAAGAGAATGTTGCCAGAAACCCATCCATTAAAGTAAATATATGTGTGCTGCTATCTCCAATCAAGCCAAGCTCAATCTGTATCCATAAAACTCATCCATTATAGTATAATTCCGAGAAAGGTAGCCAAGAGCAGAGCTAATAGCCCTTGAGAAGTAATGATTCATAGTACATGAACTGTAATGGGCCCAAGCATAACCATTCACCAAGTTATAAATACTAACCAAGCAAAGCTCAGTCCGCAAAGACAGTCCAAACCAACAAACAAAGCCAACAAATTCTTTCATGCTAAGCCCAAAACTGGGACCCAACACCCAAAATATAGGAAATATATATAAGAATACTTCCTACCAAGATAAGCCCAAAACCAAGCACCCAACTCCCAAAACATTGTAATTAAAATAATACGTCTTCCTGCTTAAAACCCCAAAATATCTGGCCAAATAATAGCTCGAGAAGTAACTTTAAAAAAAGCAGAGAAGGGAAGTCCAAAATGACCAAATCCAGACCCATATTTTGCAAAAAGAAACCCAAATGAGGGGGCAACACCTTAAAAACAAACATAGGGGGCGTCCAAATCATTTTTAATAAGTTTGTGCAAGGATGAGGGAGGGGTATTTCCAGCAAAAGCATTTTGCCCCCTCCATTTGGCCAACCAATCCGCAGATTGATTCCCTTTTCTATAAGTGAATGAATATACTATATTAAGGTGATGCTTTTCAATAGTATACTTGATTCTTTTCAGCAAAGCTCAAATATATCAAGGTGGTTTGATCTTAGCCAGAAGAATGTTAAACAGGATTTCAGAATCAGTTTCCACCACAATGCCATTTAAATTTAAAGAGGTAATAATATGAAGAGCAGCAAGCATAGCGGAGGTCTCAACCTCAAGTGAGGAGTTAGCAATACAGGGTGAAACAAAGTAAGCAATACATATGCCATCTCTGTTAATCCCTCCCGTACCCGTATAGGCATTAGAAAAACTCCCATCGACATGAATTTCAAGCCTTTTTAAAAAAACAACCGCTAAAATGGATGTGGTAGAGGGGGTGTGACCAGTAGCTTCATATTTATGATGGTTTCTTGCCATCCAAATAAACCATAGGACAATAACATGAAAACAAAAGTAATTGTTGAAAAAGAGTTCAAAACCCTTCCAAATCTCTATAGCTGTTTTGAAATTCAGATTAGTGGCCAATGAATACCAAAAAAGCACCCAATACGATGCCAAACTTCTTTAGCAAAATGAAACTAAAAAAATAGATGATTAAGAGATTTAGCACCTTTTTTACAATTATAACAGTAAGAGGCAAGTTTTAGCCCTTTCAACTTAAGTATATCATCAAGAAGAAGCAACTTATGAAAGTATCTCCAAAGAAAAAGGAAATTGATGGAGAAATAAGTTTATGCCAAATAAAAAACATGCCATTTCCATTGAGTAAAGGAGTGTAGGTTTGAGTAAAGCCATTTTGTGATAGAGGAGCTAGCATGATTCTTCCAAAAAAGGAAGAGCCTTATCTTGAGGTTTAACAGGAATTTTAGCTATAGCAGGAGCAATTTCACCAACTAAGGAATTTAGCATATCAAGATTCCAATCACCATTAATCCAACAATCCGAGACCAGTAAATTAATATCATAATCTTGAGTTGGCATATTAGAAAATGTAGAGAGACCCCAATCATCATTCCAAAAAGAAATACTACCATCACCAATGTCCCAAAACATGAAATGAGAAGCTGCATCACGTGCAACAATTATGGCTTTCCAATGTTTAGAATCCAAACTCTCCAATTAACAGTGGAATGATGTAAATTTTTACAATATTTATGTTGCATGAATTTAGCCCATAGAGACTCTTCCTGCCGAAATTTGAACCAAAGTTTACACATATTAATATCAATAGTATGCTGCAATGTTTAAAACCCGAGCCCACCAACACGAAGAGGTTTACAAACATAGTGCCAAGTAGTCCAGTTTTTAGTAGATCTAGTGCCCTTCCAAAGAAAATTATTAAAAATATTTTCAAGATTCTTTTGAGTGCTCTTTTTGGTTTTGAGAACCTGCATCATGTAAAGAGGGAGTGCAAAGTACACTTTTCAACAAAGTGAGCCTATCCCCGTTAGAAAAGAAATTATTTTTCCAATCATTGATCTTTAGTTTAACCTTATCAATCACCTCATCCATCTGAGTTTGCTTGATTCTACCTCTGAGAATGTTGGAATGTTGACAAAGTACTTGATAGGGAGCTTAAAGATTTTACAGTCAGTAAAATTAGGAGCCCAAGCAAGGGTGTTGGGTGGAGCACCTTTGCCAAGGTACATAGAGCACTTAGCCAAGTTGAGCATCATCCCGGAGGTATTTTGAAAGACTTTTGACAAGGTCATGGAGCTTTGATGACGCGTTTACTAGCATTTAAAAACAAAATGACATCATCAGCATAAGCAAGGTGACTCACAACAAATTTAGACTTGTGGGAGAATTGAAGATACGGACGCTCATAATGCAACTTATTAATAAGCCTGAATAGGTAATCTAAAGAGATTATGAAAATAGTTGGAGAAAGAGGGTCTCCTTGCTTGATTCCCCTGCTGACAGAAAAGAAATCACGATCTTCACCATTAACTATCACACTATAGCTATTATTGGACAACTATCTCTATATGAGAGAGCAGAAATCCTATTTAAAGCCTTTAGCTTGCAGAATATTGAGAATAAAGTCCTAGCTAATAGTATAGAAAGCTTTCTTTATGTCCAATTTGAGGACCATGTTACCCCCTTGCGTTTTTTGTCCAACTCCTCAATCATTTCTTAAACTAAAAGAATATTATCAGTAATGTCCCTGCCCTTAATGAAAGCAGACTGCTGTTCAGCAATAATGTGAGTATGATGAGGCTGCAATCTGCTAACAATAATCTTACTCATAACTTTAGATATCACAGTGGTGAGAGATAGATGACGAAAATTATCCGAAGTGATCTTATCATTGCATTTAGGAATAAGAACTATCAGAGCAGAGGTGAAATATTTACCAGGATTGTTTCCAAGGAAAAAACTTTGAATAGCAAATATAACTTCCTTCTTAATAACCTCTCAAGCATGTATGTATAAAGCAGAAAAGAAACCATCAGGACCAGGAGCTTTATTGGGGCAAATAGATTTGAAAGCATTAAAGATTTCCTGCTCATCTGGAGGATAGACCAAACTAAAATTATTAGTATAATCATATTCATTCTCAAAATAAGTGGGATAAACAGGCATAGTATGAGAAGAAGTGTGAAAAAGTTCAGTGAAAAAGCTAACAACACTATTACCAATCTCATTCATATTAGTTAAAATACTCCCGTCAGCTTTTTTAACTTTTAATATGCTATTGATGTTTCCTCTATGCTTAAGAGTAGCATGAAAATATTTAGTGTTTCTATCTCCCACAACAAAAGAAGAATCATTAGTTTTTTGTTTAAGCAAGTTTTCCTCTAAAGCAATAGCATCCAAAAGATCAAGATAAGCTTGAGCAACAATGTGCATCAAATGAGGGGAAACATCAAGTTGAGCTTCCAAGGAATCAACAATATTCTGAGCATCATTCACTTTTTTATGAACATTACCAAAGACCTGGTAATTCCATTTAATGAGGTGAACAACCACTTTCTTATGTAATTGCCACGAGACAAACCAAGGAGGCCCAACACCATCATATTTCCAAGCTTGTGTCACCAAATCAAGAAAAGTTGCAAATCAAGAAAGCTTGTGTCACCAAATCAAGAAAAGTTGCATGTGAAGTCCAAACATTAAGAAATTTAAATCGAGAAATGGCCGGCTTGACAGTAAAAACCAAAGTGGAGCAAAAGAGGATTATGGTTAGAGGTAACATGACTCAAATGTTGCACCTTCACAATAGGAAAGTAACTTATAAAAGCCGAATTAGCCAAGAAACGATTCAATCTCTGATAAAGAAATTCTCTCCTCCATGTGTAAGGGGATCCAATATAGCCCAAGTCATAAAGACCAGCATTAGACACAAAGTTAGAAAATCTATTAATAAAAGCAGGCTCCACTCTACCACCTCCTTTCCTTTCTATTGGCTTTATGATCATATTGAAATCTCCACCAACAAACCAATTCTCGGTTATGATGCTTCCCATAGTCTCAATTTTCTGCCTGAGCAAGTTTTTTTCATGCAGAGAAGAGCTAGAGTAAACAAAAGTGTCCACCCTTGAAATCCATCAAAACAAATTTGAGTGAGAATGTATTGATCCTCATCTTCAATAATTGAAAGAGTGACAGTGAGCTTCCAGAAAACCCAAATTTTGTTGTTAACGTTGCAGTAAGAACGATAGCCTTTGAATTTTTTTAGTATGCTGTGTTTATTACCATGAACCAAAGGTTTCAAAATAGCAAAAATGAGTAATTTGTGAACCCTACACAAGTTTTTAAGCCTATTAAGGAAGTTAGGGTCCGCCACTCCCCTAATATTCCAAACCATTATGTTAATCATGATGTCGTGAGCCAACCCTTCTAGAAGATCTAGTGGAGTTGGTCGACTGTTCTTCATCTGAGTCATAAGTACCTTCCTGTATAATGTTACTAGTGTTAAGTTTAGATAACTCAATGTTACGTTTAACCTTTTTCCGTGAGTGCATTTGCACTTGCCATTCATTTTCCAAAGTTGATGTAGCATTATCAAGAGCAGTATTTATATCAGAATGTGTTACATCTGTAGGAGAATGCACCATGATACTAGGAATAGTAGAGTGTTCATCATTGTGTCCTGCAAGAGAAAAGTGTGTTATCAATATTTGCTTCCACAGGCTCCTCATTGATCCTTCCTTCGTCAGGCCCCACAGGTATAGAGTGTCCATAAGGAACCTTAGCATTATGATTGTCAGAGTTTTCATCTAACTCCACATTGTCATTACTCTGCATATGTTTAGTTGTAGCATCATTACACAAATGTAAAACATCAGCTCCTTGATGCCCATCATTAATATTCAATTGCTGAGGTAAAGCCTCAATATAATTATTAATAGTTTCTGTAACCAAAGGCTGCAAATTAGAAGTAGCATTAGTATCAATTAGCCCCAAGTGCAAACCTCCTTGATTTCGTTCATTTTGTGAGGACTCTTTGATCTGGGGTTCGAGGTTTTACATAGGTGCAAACCTCTATGGTTAATTACCACTCCCATCAACGGGAGAGCACTTTCCATTAAAATAAGTCATTACAAATCAAATATTCAACATATAATAGTAACAGACTTAGGATTTTAAATTGTAAAATTTATCACTTGGGGCTTAAAACGGATGGTGGAGAAATAAAGACGAAACCCGATCAAAACCCATAATTTCGTTATCCTGGGTCGTCATTGTTCTTGATCTACTTGGTCATAGGAGATAATTGACCCAATCTGATTGAAAGATTCTTGTCACCAATCATTTGTTGCATCGTTCAATAGATCTTTATAGATATGGCATGGATGTTTGTTTAAGAGAACAAATTCAAGTAGACCTTTACCTGACATCAGACTTTATGCCAATTAATTGTACATTTATGATTCTCAACTCAAATGGTAGAAAATTGTTGGGGAACATACGAATTGCGGTCGTGACCATAATGGTGTCATTTGACGACAATCACCAGATCAGAGGGCTTTGATCAAGACCTCTATTTTCCTCTGATCGGGACCTTTATTTTGTGGTGCCTTTTAACGACAAAATCATGCAGATAGAAGACTTAGACCAAGTCCTTACTAGCGTGTGATTGCTTTAATTGTGATTATATGTGTACTCTTAATATGACATTAGCTTATTATGAGCCAAAATCAGTCAGAAATTTGTCACCCTCGACAAACTGTTACAAATAGTGGATAAAATTTACTTTAAGTTTTAAGTGACTTAGTTTTAATTTGACTATTTTAATTGATTACTTTGAAAATATTGATTATTGACCCTTTCAGTTGAAATCTTCTATCAACTTGTAAGGATTAGGTTTTTTATTGACGAAAGATTGTGTATGAACCTTGTTAACTATGTTTTGTTTACAGAAGGATCAAGTACATATATATATTTTGAATTTATTCAAATTTATTTTGGAATTTAATTTTAAAAATAAATCCCTCCAGTTGAAATCTTCGATCGACACAACTACCATCAGGGAATTGTTTATTTTTGAACTCTGTCGACTCTGTTCCATTTACAGAGGATCGGGTTCATTCACATATCATTTGTATTTATTTATTTTGATTTTGAAATTTAATTTTAAAAATAGACCCCTCTTGTTGAAATCTTCAATCAACATGACCATCATCGGGAAATTGAGCATTTAAGACATTTATATTTGAAGGGGCATTAAGTTTTGTTAATTTAGGCTTAGTATGAGTCATGTCGACTTCTGTCCTTACAAAGAGGATGATCAGACTAGATGATTTGAACTTGTAAATTTTTATTTTAGGATTTGGTCGTTTATTTCAAAATTACTAGACTCGTTAACTCCAGTCCTAGCGAGGAGGGGAGTCGGAATAGTTGGGTGGAACTTACAATTTTATTCTATAGACAAGGGATCCGATTAGCCTGTGCAACATTTTCGAAGCTAATATTTGAACATTCAATACATGATTGGAGCACATGCAGACTGAAATTATGTTATATAAAGTTTTGAGATTATGCATAATTGACTCATAAATATCTTAAAATATTTGTAGCTTGAGAGTAGTCAAATTGTTATTCATATGTCTTAAAAGCACTTGTACAAATTCCAAAGCATTGCATTTGACTTTAAGAACTAGCCTTGAAGTTTAAGTTTGAACATTTTTTGTTATCATTTTGAACTTGAACCGGCTTCTATTTATTAATAGGTGTATTGCGAATTCGGTGACGAGATATTAAAATTTCTAAATTTTGAAGTTTGAAATATTTTTGAACTGTATAAGCCTAAATTTAAAAGCTCAAACTTCAAACTATTTTTAAGCCTAAAGAGCCTCTCTCAAAAGTCCAAGAATTAGAATAATTTTAAAATCCTAAGAGCATACATTTTAAAAGCTCAAAATTCTAAATTATTTTAAAATTTCAAATAATTCACAATTTATGTTATTTTATAAGTTCAAATATATGAGGATTTTAAATTAATTACAAGTCCAAATTACTAAAATTTCTTGCAGCCTCCGGGCATTAACCCTCATTAAGGGGCATGGCAGAATGTCAGTCTTTCCAGCTATCCCAAAAGACTCGCTAGTCAGTGCATAAGACATTGCGTTCGAGGAGCAAAAAGAACATTCAACCCGCGATCTCAAAAGATACAACAAATCTTCAATATATTTGCACAAAAGGTTAGATTACATTTCAGTATTCCTAGAATGGTACTTTACTTTCCCCAAATGGTATTTAATTTCCACTAACGGGTACTCACTTTTCTCACTGACAGGTATTTTAAAATTTCAATTTTTAAAGGAGCTCTTCAAAGGAGTTAGTGATTTCCTTGATTGATACTTAATTTCTACGGACGAGTACTTGTGCTCTCCTCGAATGGAGATTTTCGAACATGATTTTGTTGCCTCAATATATGATATTTTTCTGAGCTCTGAGAGTGTTAATGGCGACGATTGACGATGATGGCAATAAAATAAAACTACAACACTTGTTTCTCTTTTTTTTCTTTACAATTACACACCAATGCTTAAAAAAGAAAACCAAATGAACAGTGATAATAAGTAGAAAAGGCTTGAGTGGGTGAAGTGGATGGTGGATGGTTCGAGTAAGCTGTTTCTTGAAGGAGAAATCCTGGAACTTGCTTGGTTCAGAAGATCGGGAATCAATTGGTGACAGTGAAGGCCTCAACGCAATTGATGAAACATTGGATTCGAAAAGGGAATTGCCTTTGATCTTATAGATGGGATGGAAGAGGGCTTAGAACATCAATCGTAGAGAGGAGTGCGATGCGAGGCAGGGGCGTTGCGAATGTTGAGAGGGATGAATGCTTTGGTTCGAATTGGAAGGAGATTCCGAAGGTTTTTGTATGCTACGATCTTGTGGTTGGCTTTCTCCCTAGCCTTAGCCGCACTGTATCGCTTGAACATGAGAATATTATTGCGGTTTGGAGAAAAGAGGTTATGGAGTAGGATTCTGCATGAAAATGAGATTTGAGGCCTAGGCAGACAGACTGGGTTTTTCAATGTCTTTGTATGCTCTAATACTTTCGTTTCCATTCTATTGGCTTTAATCGTGACACAGTCACGGGGCGGTAGGTGAACGCTTCAGTGAGGCCGCAAGCAGGAGAGAAAGATCGCGGGACCATGGGCGACTTTGGTTGTGTGCTATATAAGCAGGGAGGAGCAGAATAGAAGGAAGAGACATATGGGAATCTCGAAAGCCTGAGCACGCTGTGATGCCATCGTTGCCTTCCTGGCTACACTAATGGCGACAGAGAGGGAAGAGACTAGCTTTGGCGTTCTTCTTCCTTGGAGAAAGGGGGGCAAGGGGCATTGGGAGGAAGAAGGTTTTTTTTTTTATTACGAAACGTCCAATAGAGGAAAGGGAGACGACGCTTCTCCTTGCTGCTCGAGCCAAAAACTTGGAATTGGGCGTGGGAAAGGTTTGCTTTGATTCTTTCCATAGAAAAAAAAAATGAGTGGGAGTAGTAATAGACCCCGTGCAAAGGTAATTGGCTAGAAATTTTAATGTTATTTTATTTGTTTTTTTTTCTTTATTGGTTTATTTTTACTAGGGGTCAACACTCTTAGCATCATATTTTTATGAAAATTACTGTGCTTGTGTTCGAATCATCTTTATGATTTAGGTGGGCCTACTCACCTCGTATATTGATATGCTTTCACTTGCCTCAAAATGTGTGCTATTTGTTCTCAAAATTAGTGCTATAAACCTAACTCAACTTAAAACAAAACAAAACTAATGATAATATCTTAATTTCTTATTGTTAATTGAAAATATATAAATATTTAATCATTATTCTAACAACATTATTTGATTATAAAATTTACAACTAACCTTATCTTCTCACTTTTCTCTCTCCTTACCACCTATGCGTTCTAAAAAGGCTACCTTACCATTCTCTTTTTCTCTCTAACTCAATTACTTTAGGCTATTCCTCCTAATTCTTGAATACCCATGGCAACTGGGAGCCTACTCCCATACTCCTCCATCTTTAAGAATAATTGACAAGCTAAACATGCGAAATGAAGATTCTAAAGAAACCCAAAATGTAGAGAGCAATCCAAGAGACTCTAGAAAACTCCACGACATTCTAGGAAAAACTAGAAAGAAGTAAAATATTCCAAAGAATTCTAGAAGGTTCCACATAATTCCAAAAATATGCTGAAGGAAGCAAGATTCAAGAAAATTCTAGAATCATATATATTTATGTAAAGAATAATGTAGAACTTTCTAGAAATTAATGTATTCTTATGTAACCCAGAAGTTTACCTTTGGCTTGGAGGGGATTTTAAATAGGAGTCCCGCCCCTCATTTGTATCCATCCAAGAAAGGATCCAAGAAAACCAACAAAGCTTTCAAACTTTCAAGTGTTGTTCTTCTTTCTTAGTGAAGTATTCTTTTCTTTAATACTCCTTCCTATTCTTCTTCTTAGAATGTTTTGTGCTTACAAGATCTAGCGTTATGAGGGTTAGGTTGATTTAGTGTCAAGGAAGAGCGCTAAAGCCGCACAAGTAACTTGAGATAAGTTAATCTGTGACAGTTGGTATCAAAACCTCAGTTTAAAGGTATGACAAAAAACGTCAGAGAACACGTAATGAAGTCCAAATCCACTAATGTAGAATCATCTCAACAGAGCGAGGTCATAAGGAACAACGAGATCCCGCTGCATTCAAACCACATGGGAAGTTCAAGGAGATCATGCACGGCTTTGATTCGTGCCTTGCTCGGGTAGAGGAGACGATGAATGACGTGGAGGCCCAGATAGAGTCTTGACCAAAAGGTTGATGGACTCGAGGAGGATATCACAATCCATTCAACGATCAGAGGTATGACACTCCAACTGGAGGGATCCTTAAGGGATCAAATGGCTAAGATGCGGGAGGATTTGATGAGGGAGCTCCAGGAGGTACAAAAAGTCCATCAGGATGAGATGAGCGGTGTACATGCTAGCTTGGAGGAAATGCGTGGAGACATCTTGCTATGCAAGAGGGCACTAGAGACACCCACAAACCATTACACTTTCGAAGCTGAGAGGATTGAAGTTCCAAAAGCAAAAAAGTTTTGAAGGAGCTCGCAACGTGAAGGAAGTAGATAACTTCTTATGGGGACTTAAACAATATTTCGGAGCGATGGAGATTACAAATGAAGATGCAAAAATACAATTTGACCTCTTTATCTCTCGGACATTGTTGTGTTGTGTACAAGAAAACGTGGAGATATAGAGAAAGGTGTGCATTATATTCACTTTTGATGAATTCAAAAGAGAGTTAAAGAGGTAGTTCTATCCCAAAAATGCGGTGGATGAAACTAGGGCCTGACTACGAAGGCTCAAGCAAACGGGATCGATTTGGGAATATATTACGGAATTTACTAGCCTGGTTCTTGAAATTTCTGACATGTCTGACGAAGATGTTCTTTTCAACTTCATGGATTGACTCCAATAGTGGGCAAAGACTGAGCTTAGGAGGCGCGGAGTGCAAGATTTTGCCACTGTCATTGCGGTCACCGAATGCTTTGTTGATTACTCAAGAAAGTCCACAAAGCCAAAGGATAAGAAGAGTACATATGTCAAAGAAGGGGAAGAGAATGATCAACATAAGGAGGAGAGTCGTTGCGAATCGACCCCATCCAAGGCAAAAGACAAATGGAAGTCTAATAACAAAATAAAATCACACAACAAATGCTTTCTTTGTGGAGGACCTTATTGGGCAAGGGGTTCCCCTCAGAAGAAAGCTCTTAACTCTCTCCTTGCTAGCCATCAAGAGGAAGAAGGTGATGATGTGGCAGTACAGGTGGTCTATACAACTGCTTAATGAGCTGCAAGCTTCAGCAAAGCTCCAATTAAAGGGGTTACTCTTTGTGGAGACGGTAATGAGCGGGAAGACCACTAGGGTAATGGTTGACAAAGGTGCTTCCCATAACTTCATCTCCGCCAAGAAAACAAAGAGATTGGGTTTGCAGATGTTGAAGGAGAAGGCTCCATCAAGGTGATCAATTCAACACTAAGTCCAATCTATGGAATATCCAGGGGAGTAAAAACCAATATTGGAGCGAGGTCAGGTACTTTAGACTTATTTATCATTCAGATGGATGATTTTAAAATTGTTCTAGGGATGAACTTCTTGGATCAAACAAGAGCATTCACAATGCCCTTCGACAATTGCATGTGCATCTTGGAAGGGAATCAAGCTTGCTTATTACCTATAACAGGGGCTAACAAGTAGGAAGTCAAAGTGCTATAGTCAATCCAATTCAAAGAGGGCATTCCAAAAAAAAGGGGGAGTTACTTGGCTGTTCTTCACAAAGAAGTGAAGCTCCAAGAAGGCATGCCAAAGGAAATGGTGGAGGTTCATAAAGAACTACCACCAAGGAGAGAGAAAAATCACTCGATTAGGCTGGAGCCAAGGACTAAGCCGCCAACCATGAAGTCTCACTGCATGGCAATCATCCCCAATACCGCCAAGAAAAAACCTAAGTTTGCCAAGAGCAAACAAAGTATGACGGTCTAAGTGTCAAGGGGAAGTCACAATGAGAGCATTGCGAGTTTAAGTGGGGGAGAGTGTCACGCTTCACCATCTTCAAGAATAATTGACAAGCTAAACATGAGAAATGAAGATTCTAAAGAAGCCCAAAATGTAGAGAGCAATCCAATGGACTCTAGAGATTCCACGACTTTCTAGAAAAAACTAGAAAGAATGAGAATATTCCAAGGAATTCTAGAAGGTTCCACATAATTCCTGAAATATACTGAATGAAGCAAGCTTCAAGAGAATTCTAGAATATTCTGGAAAATTCTGGAATCATATATATATAAAAATTAATGTAGAACTATCTAGAAATTAATGTATTCTCATGTAATCTAAAAGTTTCCCTTGGACTTGGAGGGAGCTATAAATAGGAGTCCCTCCCCTCATTTGTATCCATCCAAGAGAAGATCCAAGGAAACCAACCAAGCTTCCAAGCTTTCAAGTGTTGTAGTTTTTCTTTCTTAGTGAAGTGTTCCTTTCTCTAATACTTCTTCCTACTGTTCTTCTTAAAGTGTTTTGTGCTTACAAGATCTAGCGTTGTGAGAGTTAGACCGATTTAGTGTCAGGGAAGAGCGCTAAAGCCACACGAATAACTTGAGATAAGTTAGTCCGTGACGCTACGGTGGTTCGTGAAGGAGAAAGAGGAGTTTGTAGAGAGCTAAATAAATAATAGCTCAAGTCATGCTCAAATCTTATTCGAATCATGTTTAAAATTCTGTTCATTTTTTTTTTCAAATCATGTATAAGGTTTTGTTCAACACATGTTAATGATTTTGCCGAAATTTGTGTTTAAATTTTGTTCAAGATTTACTCAACTCTTGTTCAGATTTCGTTAGCAAAATCTTATTCAAAATTTGTTTTAATTTTTAATTTAAGTCACATTCAATTTTTTTTAGCAAATTTTTCTTAAATCTCATTCTAATTTTTATTTAAGATTTTAAGCACTTCATGTTCTAAGTCATATTAAGTTTATTAAAAAAATTATCTAAATCTTGCGATCCCTTCTCTTGCACGCGTCAAAATTTGTCGCAGAGCTTTGTTGCTTCTCTTCTCTTTTGGGCGGTGTCATCTCTACCGCGCACAATTCGCCTTCTGCACAAGCACACCTATCACGCATGGCTCCAATGTTCTCTGCATATGTCGAAGCCAACCCCCACCCTTGGGCTAAGGTTCAAAGCCTGTCCTGCACGACACTTCTTATTCTCCCTGAAATTTATCTTCGGTTTGTTAAATCCTCTTTTTTTTCTTATTTCTTTTGTATTTCTCACTGTCTCTTTGCTCTTTCCTATCTAATTTCTTGTGAAGTGAGAAGTTAGTCTCTTAAGTATAAACATA
The DNA here is from genome assembly GCF_001263595.1 of Phalaenopsis equestris. Taxonomy (NCBI): domain Eukaryota; kingdom Viridiplantae; phylum Streptophyta; class Magnoliopsida; order Asparagales; family Orchidaceae; genus Phalaenopsis; species Phalaenopsis equestris. The sequence goes on along the minus strand of NW_018164866.1, from coordinate 317,664 downwards.
GAGATGATTATTCCCTTTCGTACTAGCCCATCAATTATTTTTTTTTATTTTATTTTATAAAATTATTATTATTGAAAGTTGTATGATGGATGACGGGAGTGGGAGGATGGATGACAACTGAAATTCGGCATCCGGCTAGACAGCTAACTGGAAGCGGGAAAACGACAGTTTCCTATTGTAAACTGCAGGGGCAGCTGTTTCAGCAGTCGTATTGCTGAAAACAGCGGGGGAGCGGCGAAATAGCGAGGTGCGAGGATTCACAACCTGTTTTTGGGCAAGGTAAAGACACAACACTTGTAAAAGGAAAAGACTACAAAACTCAGGAGTGTGTAACTCAGAAAAACATTGAAAATACAAAGTTAAGCTGAAAATCCAACAACCTATATAAATGTTCCCTAATAGAAAATAATCGAATTAGAAAATAGAGAAATAGAAAAAAACTAGAAAAGCAATAAAAATAAAGGGAAGTTGCTGCAATTAGAAAATAATTAAAAAAGGATTCCATAGATTGGAAAGTTTCTTGCGCGATCGCCAGATCCGAAGTATGTGGAATTGTGCAATCGCGAGCACGGAAATTCCGCTTTTTGCGTCACGCATCAGTCCCTGTTTTCTGACATGAAAAATACCTACCCGATTAACGTCGGCTATCATTAAGCATGCCCATGATTCTTTTCCTAGAAGTTATTGTCACTTGCATCCGATGCAAGCAGGTTAACGACCCATGGTGTATAAATCTCGCATAGATGTATAACTAATGAGCACTGAGGCTTGCACGTTGACCATATATCATGAAGGAGCAAGCAAATCAATTCTATTTTTTTTAATGTGGCTGTCTTCTTTCTTTTGTTTCCAGTTCCTTATCATCTATGTTTTGATTTCCAGTTCAGTATAACAGCCTTTTGTATAATGTGATTGTCTCTTACTCTAATCACCTTTTTCAATAGGTGGGTATTGTTGAAGACATAAAAGCATCAATGCTTGAAGAGGTTGACTTTCGGAAAGAAGCTGTAAATATTGAGACTTTCAGAAGATATTTAGAGACCATGGGACTTGAGAGACAAGCCAAAGCTCCAAAAGTTTATCAGCAATGTAGCACCAGGCGCGTGCTGACAATGGAGAGGCTCTATGGAGTTCCTATCACTGATCTTGATTCTATAAATTCACTTGTTCCTGATCCAGAGACGAGTCTGATCACCGCCCTTAATGTTTGGTAAGATGCTTGGCTTGCAATTTCTAGGGGCATATACGTACATCCGACCCAGTTTCTATGTATTTTCATATCTAATGCCTGAACTTTTGCATTTTACATTCATACGACCTAAATCTTTCAGATCAGATAAAAAAATACAGCTATTTTAACATTTGGAGAGTGAAATACAACTTTCAATGCATATGTAGGGTGACACATGTGTAAAAATTAAAGTTAGATATATAAATACATAAGAATTGTTTGCTTTGTATATAAATTTCTTTTTTCCATTGCAATTTGTATTTCATCTGTAGCATTTCCTTCAATAATAAGTCAATTAAATTCTTAAAGATTTTGCCACTTTTGATCCAAACTTTTTGTATGCATGTTTGTGAAAAAGCTATATTTTCATCTAAAGAGCAATTGGGATGCTATTGTGTAGGTTTGGAAGCTTAATTGCATGCGAGACCTTCCATGCAGATGTACATGCTGGAAACTTATGGTTGCTTCGTGACGGTCGCATTGGATTCCTTGATTTTGGTCTACTCTTTTCTAACTCAGCTCCTGTTTTTAAATTGGCTACTTGTACTATAGATGTTTAAACCTTATTTTTAAAACATTCCCCAGAGTAGGTATTAACCAAGTTGAAAAATGCATCAGAATATTAAGATATTCCTTATCCATTCTACTGATATATAAATTAAGCTAGAGTTCTTAAAATAATGTTTCACGTGCGTTATCTCTTTTTTACGTATGAGTTTCACATATTTTATGGGATTTGTTCCTTTTTGGAAAATGGTGAAATCATTAATTATTTGGGGCAATTGCATGCAGACTACTCAAAACTTATTTTTTACAAATCAACCACCCTCTTTCATCCATTTTTCAAATTCTCACTCAAATATCAAAATTCATGGTAAAATCCCAACCCATATTTTTCTTCATTTACCCATATTTTTCATTTTTATCAAATTCTCAATAGTTTGATTTTGGCATGCGTAAATATATCGATTTGATAGTTTAAAAAAATCACCTGGGTGATTAATTTGTAAATATCAATGTTTCAGGCGGTCTATATATAATCATCCCTAATTTTGTTTTTTACATGGTGATATATTAAATAGATAGTGTTATAGAAGATCTTTTTGAAATTTAGAACTTGAACTGGTTTGGCCATTGTCAACAGACTTCAGCCCTCTTTTTCAGAGCAACTTAAAACATATGCTATAATTTTACGCTAGCATATATAGCTGCATGTAATTAATAGCTGCATGTAATTAATCCAACCTCAGCTCTCTTATCTTATTGATTTAACCTTTTACAAAATATATTGAAGTGGAAGTTATGATTTGACGTGCTTTACATTTGGACTCACTTGCTTGATCACACAAGATGCATGATATTGAGATTGATTTGAAAGTTGCAGGGTTCTATTAGACCGGCACCTACATTGTTTTCTGCCACGCTGAGCTTGCCAAATAACTTGAAAACTTATTTTAGGCGCAAGACTAAAGGAGAAATTTAGTCTTTTGTTATTTTTTATTGTGGGGAATAAATTGGTTTAATAGGTTAGGGTTATGCTATGTGATTGTTGTTTAGAATCATAGGGTTAGGGTTTAGTAGAGATCACTTACCTCTTGAATTATAGATGCTAAGATTATGTTTTGGGAGAGATCTCATCCATTTCGAATTGTAAGTGCTTTTATCTCTTATGTACTTGTATTGTGTTGTTTTGTTTTGTTGAAGTAACGTATTTTGGTTGCCCGATTTCTATGAAAGTTCATATTTTTCCTATCAAATTCGTATCATAGCTGTTCCCTCATTTCCGCTGCTCGAAGCTAATGACAGGAAGCGAACGACATGATGTCTGTGCCTTTGCGACTGAATCTTGTGATGCAGTCGCGTTGGGAAGTCAATGATTGGATCACCCTAGTGATTGAACCTCATGGCACCGTTGCAGGAAGCCAAAGATGAGATCATGGCTTGTCGTTGCGTGCCCTAATCACAATACAATCACGATTTGAGTGTTGGGAAGCTAACGATGGGATTGAGGCATACCAACACACATCTTCGTGACTGAACATCGCGATATAATCATGATTTGACTGGGAGCCAACTATGGAACTGTACGCCTTCGTGACTGAATCAATACAATCACGCTTTGAGCTAGCTAGGAAACCAACGACGGGATTGTGGTGCACAGAGCTCTGCCTTCGTAATCGAAACTCTTCCTGGGAGTAATTGCAACCAAGAAAATAGATGCTGTGGAGGAGAAATTAGAGGAAGGGATGAGTCAAATCTGATATGAAATGGATGAGCATTTCTTGGTCATGGGGGGGGGGGGGGGGGGGGGGGGGGTTCTCTTTCATGGAGGGGAGATTCACGACCCTGTAAGAAATGATGAAGAAGGTTGTGGAGTTTCACGCAAACTCATTGACGCTTGCCCAAGATCGAGTAATGGTGTCTGGAGCGGACACAAGTGGCAGAAATTAGAAGGATTTGCGTGTCATCAGAGCAACGTTGTTGCCTTAGGTTGATATGGGGTCGCAGGATTGAACTAAGGAATCAGGAGCAGACTCGAGTGGTAGCACTTGGAAGTAATAGCATGACATCTGGATGATTGGAACAAATGAAAGCAGCTGGGATTGAGGGAAGGAGTTAGGAGTAGACTCGAGTGACAATATTTGGAGGGAATTGCACAATATCTAGAGATTTGAAATGAGCGACGAAAGGCATAACGGGACGGCGTGCGATTCAGGGTTGTAGAAGATCAATTTGAAGGATTTTGTCTTGGAACAGGGAACCACAGTGGGTGAGGCCCTAATGGAGGGTTGCAACCAATCAAGTTAGTTTCTTTTGATATATGGTAGACTTTTGGGTGGAGGAAATTTAGGATTTTATGGGAACAAGCGAGCTTATTATGGGGTAAGCCTGATTTATGGAAGAAAAGAAATATCTACGGGTCAAGGAAGGGAACCCCACTCCCACTTTGTGGGCAGAATGAGCTTTGACCGAGAAAATTAGGGAGGAGGTTCACACATAAGGAAGTTGAAGATGTCGCTCTTTAAAGGAGATGATGCCTTGGGTTTATCACATGGAAGAGACACGTGATACGGAGTTGACGAAGATTCCAACATCGATCCAATAGCTCCAACAAAAACTTGTAAAAGGTTTGCAATTGTTACGCGGATTGCCACCTTAGAGGGAACACGAGCATGCAATAACTTTGAGATCATACAACCTAGTGTGAGCCCATTCTCTAGTCCAGTTTTGCTAGTGAAGAAGAATGTTAGTTGACATTTCTGTGGGAATTATCAGACAATGAATAAAGAAATAATACTTGACAAATTTTCCATCTTGATGGTTGATGGATTACTGAACGAGTAGTTTGGGTTGCGATATTCTCCAAGTTTGATTTGAAGTTAGGATACCATCAGATTCGAATGCGGTTGATGAATATGTGCAGGACTTTATTTTGAACTGATGAGAGTCACTACGAATTTTTGGTTAAGTCGGAATGATTGCCAAATTATGACGCCACATGGGAGTTGTAAGACTGAATTTAGTACCAATTTTCTCTTTTCCATGTTGAACATAATGTGTTTTATTAGGAGGGGAGTAATGTTAGACCGACACCATAACATTTTCCGCCGCGTCGAGCTTACCAAATTATTTGAAGACTTATAGTAGGCGCAAGCCTAAATGGGCAATTTTGTCTTTTGTTAGTTGTTATTATGGTGTATAAATATGGTTTATTAGGTTAGGGTTATGCTATATGATTGTTGTTTGTAATCTTAGGGTTAGGGTTTGGGAGAGATCGCCAACCTCTCGAATTGTGGTGTTTATCTTTTATGTATTTGGGTTGTGTTATTTTGTCTTGTTGAAGTAGAGTATTTTATTTGCCCTAATCTTTGTGAAAGATTGTCTTCTTATCAGTTCCTTTAGTTAAGTAGAAAGAAACATTTGTATTGGTGTGCACTATTTCAGTGGTAACATCTTTTTACCCGTTGAGCTAATTTTGAATAAATAAATAACTCTTTAGTTCATCTATAATTAACATCAACTAAAAACTACCCACTTTTCAGTGGTTATGGTTGTAGCACGTTTGGCCAGTTAGGCTCCTGCTAGAATTAGAAATTGAAGATACTAAGGGTTTGTTTGGGGCAGCTGCAGCTTATTGAATAATCTGCTAGTAAGGAGCTGATCCTAATAAGCCGTTGATCAGTAGCTTGTGCGGATAAGTTGACTGACTGTTTGGTTTATGCTATTTGAAAACAACTAATTTATAACTATTTCTAGATAAATGACTATTCCGCCCCTTTTCATTTAAGTTTCTGAATAAATGACCGTTATGAATCAATCGCAGAGAACAATAAGCCACAAACCTCCTCTTCTGCTTAAAATCCACATTTTTCAACTCACATTATGATAAAGATGGAATCTTGCTGAAAAAATTAGAGTAAAAAAACCATTTTTTATCTTTGAAACAGAGTTGGCTGATTATTGATTATTAGCTCTCTGCAAGGGGTTGCACCAGAATTCGGTGCCAAAGAACTTCGACCACATTTTTTCCTCCATCTCTGATACCTTCCCACCGGCAAACTCCGCCAGAAGCTTGCCTGGTTTTAGACGCTCCTTTAAGATCAATGACTTCTTCCTTGCTAGAGCTCCGCCATTTGCCGGTGGCCCGCGTAACATTGGGAAGGGAGGGATCGCGATTCTGCGATTCTGCGATTCTGCAATTGGAACGACGACAAGAAATGAAGGACCCGTGTAATAGGGAACGACAACGCGAAACAACGAAGGGAATGGCGACATGGAATGATAAAGGGAACGGCGATGCAGAACGGCTGGGGTCGAGCGTGGAACAAAGGGCAAGCAGGTAAACGTCGCAGTAAGAACGTGGGTCATGGGATCGATCCCTCGGCTGCGTCTATTAAAGAAATCCGATCGGCATTTTAGGATACACAGATAAAACGTGAAAATTAAACGTATGAGGTGCGTTTTCAAAACGCAAACAGAACGTATAAGCTGCCCCAAACGGGGCCTAAATATAACTGCCTAGTTATTGCTGTTCAAGGAAAATATAATAGGAAACAAATAAAGGGGTGAATAATCACAATTAAGAGTAAATAAATTAAACATAATTATGAACATATAAATGATCCTCTGCCTGAAATCAAATATTCTCTAAATATAAACCTTTCATGGTATTATTTTCCTAAACGTGCGTCATATGCCAATACCCTCTTTCAAGCAGGAGCGTGTATTTATTTGTTACCTCTAGGCTATTAAATGAATGATAAAACAATATATGACTAGGAGCTTTGATAAAAATGTCCATCACATGTTCTAAACTAGAAACATGATTTGTAATAATCTTCTTGGAAAGCATTATATCATGTATAAAATGATAATTGATGTTTATATATTTAATTCATTGGTGAAAAATGGGATTGCTCTCAATAAGATGATAGTATGATTGTCTCATTATCGTGGAAGGTGATGATTTACAATAAAGCCAAACTCTCCCAAGTGTTTTAGTCCATATCATTTCATTTGAAGAGTGAGCCATAATTATGTATTCAGGCTCTTCGTTGGATCTATTTATAATAGTTTATATCTTATTTTTCTATGTGACAATGTACATACAACTAGGATATAATATCCTAAAGTAGACTTTTTATTTTCAGTGACAACATAATTAGCCTTGGAGAAAGCATCAATATTTAAGTGCAAGCTTTTTATAGGAGATTTTTTGATATATTTGAGAATAATAGCTTCCCAATAATTATATTTTGGATTTTACATGTGGTGGCTAATAATGCCAACATAAATGAAATATCGGGTATATTAATAATTAGATAAATCAACTTATGATTAACCTACTGAGATGGGTCATCCAATAACTCTTCATTATCGGAGTGGCATGATTTTCTATTGGTGTAATAGATGGCTAGTAACCAGATTTTTTAAGAAGATCAATAGGGCACTTCTTTGAATGAGTGACTCAACTATATAAAATAGTGCACTCGGGTATTTCTATTTGGCCTTTGAATTTAGTACAATTGGGTTAAGCTCCTATGTAGCCATTGCCTATTCTTATGCAGTCAATTTGATTCTAGAGTATCAAATATCTCCAATTTGGTTGTTTGACTATACTAAATTATCTAAATTAGGATTAAATTTGGATCAATTTTTTCTAGTTGAGGAATTAAAGTTGTAACAATTTTGTATCATAATTTTTACACGATTGGCCACTTTGGATCAATTTTGTGTAATTGAGAAACTAAGTTGGAGAAATGTGATACTTCACAATTAAATTGCCCACACTCAAATATTTAAGGACTATTTTGGAATTTAGTTTAATATAATCAAATAGTCTGTTTGAACGTCAAATATGATTGCATCCAATTTGTTTGATCCAAAATTATCTATGGTAATGGACAGACGCTATTTACAAAACTCACAAGTTTCTAGAAGAAGTTTGGGTAAGGAGAAAAAAGAAGAAGATAAAAATATAGAGCTACATAAAGAGGGAAATTTTTATCACTTAACTATGAAATATTGGGTGTTAAATCTTCTGCTCTGACGTGACCCCTCAGATCTGCATTTATAAGGTTTTTGGGCATGGTGGAGGCGCCACATTTGAATCGAACAAATAACTAGATGATATATTTGTTACAGATTCATGGACATTGTGATCAAAATACAATTGGCTTGCTGCACTGGGCGAGTGCTTTAGAGGTTTTGCTCGCTAAAGATGTTGCTGCTTTTATATAGGCAGGTTTATTTTGAGTCCCCCAAGAGAGCACCTTTGGGGTGGGCGAGTACCCTTTGATTTTGGTGAGTACTATTTGAGCTTGAATCGTCCCAACTAGGCAAGTACCCTGAGTTGGGATGAGTGATTTTGAGAGCTTTGCCCTTGTGACTTTTGAGAGCTCTCTTGGTTCCCGACGAGTTCATCTTGTTTCTTCTTCTTTATCCGAAACTGCATAGTTGGAAATGCACAGTTATTAAAAGAAGAGAATTCTTCACTGTAATCTTAAATTGATGGCATGGTAACTTCCTACCCTGGGTGACCCTGACGTGTCATTTGCTTTGATTTTAAACGAAAGTTAGTTTATCTATTTAAGGGTGAATTTAAAATAATAGCAGAGTATAATATCAAAATGCTTCTTAATTCTCTTACGAAGTTGTGAATGAAGTTTATTTTGATTTAGGAATTGTTGGTCGGATATCTCCAAAGACATGGGCAGCTATGGAAATATTTTTGTCATCCTTTGCAAGCGAAGATTATGAGGAGATGGCTTCTGCATTAATTGACATGGGTGCTACGGAACAGAATGTTGATGTTAAGGCCTTTGCAAGAGACCTTGAGAAGATTTTTGCATCCATACAGGTATGATAATAAGATTTTATTCAGAACCATTCATTCATTTTTCTACATTAAAATACTTATTTTTATATTTGTTTATATATACTTGGAGAATCAAAAGAAAAAGTTTCTATAAATAAAAATTGTTGGTGGTGGAGTAATAATGTGCAAGAAAAGATAAAATATAAGAAGTTACGTTATAAAAATTGGTTTAATTGTAAAAGCTTAAAGAACTGAGAAAATATCAAACGGCTCGCAGAGAGTCTAAAAGAACTATCTGTGACGCTAAAAATTTTGCTTTTAGTGTTCTTTATGATAGATTAGATACTAAGAGGGTGAAAAATATATGTATAAACTAGCTAAACAAAGAGAAAAGAAAAGTAAAGAGAAAATAAAAGTAAAGGTTTAACCCAACTAAAGTGTATTAAAGATGAAAATCAGAAAGTGCTTTTCATAGAAAAAGATATTCAACATAAGTGGGTGGGTTACAACATAGAAAAAGATATTCAACATAAGTGGGTGGGTTATTTTGATAAACTTTTTAATGAAATTTCTGAAAATACGATCGACATTAGTGATCTTAATCGTTAATATAAATAAAACGTTTCATTTTTACCGTCGTATTAGTAAAAAAGAAATTGAGGCTAAAGAAAATAAAGGATGAAAAGTCTGTAGGACTTGATGATATCCCAATTGAAGTGTGAGAATATTTAGGAGAATTGAGAGTTTCTTGGCTGACTAAACTAAAAGATGCTCGAGGAGTGGAGAAAGAGTATTTTGGTCCCCATTTTTAAGAATAAAGGGGATGCACAAGAGTGTGCAAATTATATAGGAACTAAGTTAATGTGTCATATTTTAAAATTATGGGAGAGGGTAATTGAACATAGGTTAAAACGTTTTACAAAAATTTCTCATAATCAATTTGTTTTTATGTCGGGCAGGTCTAGCATGGAAGCTATACATTTATTGAGAGGTTCGATGGAGAAGTTCAGAGATAATAAGGAGGATCTACATTTGATTTTTATTGATTTAGAAAAAGCTCACGATAAGGTTCCAAGAGATGTCCTTTGGAGCATTCTTGAGAAGAAAGGAGTTGATATGACTTATATTCAAGTCATTAAAGATATGTATACTAGCTGTTACTTGTGTTCAAACTGAAGGAGGATTGACCAAATATTTTCCTATTTTTGTTGGATTATCGGCTTTAAGCCCATAAAGCCCATATCTTTTTGCTTTAGTTATGGATGGTCTTACTAGACATTTACAAGATATGTTTCCTTGGTATATGTTTTTTGCTGATGATATCCTTCTCATGGATAAGACGAGAGAAAAAATTCAGGAAAAACTTGAATTATGGAGGTCTATACTAGAGTCTAAAGGCCTTCATATTAGTAGAACAAAATTGAATATATGGAATGTAATTTTAGTAGTAGTAGCAATAGTGACAGAAGTGTAACTTTTGGTGATCAAATTATTAAAAGGTGTGAACGATTTAGATATCCCGGGTATGTTGTTCAAGTTGGTTCGTTGAAATGGAGGAATGACTTGTGTTTTTTGTGTGCAAAAAAGTACCGCTTATACTGAAAGAAAAATTTTATAAGAGGGTGGTGAGACCTACAATGCTCTATGGCGTTGAATGCTGGCCTTTAAAAGAGAAGGCTAATACTAAGTTAAGTGTTGCCGAGATGAGAATGATTAGATGGATGACTGGCTTTACACTTAGAGACAAAATGTGAAATGAATATATCTGGGATAGGGTTTGTGTAGCCTCAGTGATTGACAAAATTAGAGAGGGTCGTCTTAGATCGTTTGGTCACATTAAACGTCGACCATCAGATGATCCGATTAGGAGAGTAGATGTTTTAGATTTGACTTTTGTTAAGAAAGACAGAGGTAGACCTAGGAAGACTTGGGCTTATTGTATAAAAAATGATCTTAATTTATTAGAACTAAATGAAAATATGACACTAAATATGATGCAATGGAGAAAAAGGATTCATGTAGCCGAACCCACATGTTGGGATTAAGGCTTTGTTGTTTTTGTTGTTGTTGTTGTTTTATATATATATATATATATAGACCACCTAAATCTTTTGTATCACATAAAAAATACCACTATTTTAACTTTTAAAAAGTGAAATAAAACTTTTCATGCATAGGTAAGGTGGTATGTATATAAAAATTGAAGTTGGTATGCTAGGTGCTTAAATGCATATGAATGGAGTGGTAGCATGTAAATCTTCCATTTTTTAATGAGCAGATTGCTCGAAATTTTTCTATCAAATCTTATGGAAGCATGATAAGAACTTTTTCTGTCAAGAGTGTAAAACTAAAGTTAGGAGACTCCAGTGCCTTGTCTCGCTGTCAGTTTTAATTGATTTATTCAATCGAGTTGCAATATAGTGTACAGTTAAATAACCACACGGAATAAACAGAACCATAACATGCAATGTTGGAGAATAGTAAGCAAGCAGCAAATGTTTTTACAAACTTAAAAAGAAGAAGAAAAAAATAAGGGATTCTAGGACTCTTTTAGAAGTTCAAGAAGTATATATATCCTTCCAAAAAAGTAAGGGTTTATCTGTGTAGCTAATATGTAGCGTTCCTTCCAAGGCCACAAACTGCACAGTGTTGAGCCAGTGTAATACTGGAGTTAATGCTATCATTAATTAATCCTGTGGTCTAGGTTTTAGTTAAGAGGTATATATATCCTTAATGGTACTAGGGACCTCATAGCCAACTCTCATAGCAAACTTTGACAGAGGCTAGAATTGTGGCAGTATTTAAGCAGAACTGACTCATGCAAGAAATTTGACTGCCTTTGATTGTCATGAAGTGACAATATTTTATCGTAAATTTCTCTGACAATAAATAGAAAATTTCTATAATAAAGAATATTAGCGTGCAAACAGAAGGTGGGGTTGTAGCTAATTAAGAGTCATAAAGTAACAATGAATTAGCATGTAAGGCAAGCAGAAGAGGCGGTAACCAACCTAGTGGGCAAGTTAGAAAAAGTGGCAGGAAAGATGAGTTGGTGATAAAACATAGAGTTGAAAACAATGATTTGGCAACAAAAACAAGGGACAAAACATAGTGATGTTAGCAAATGGCAGCCCATGAAAACGGTATAATGGGAAAAAGTTACTTCATGTGCTAGAACTTCTGAACTGCACGAGTAGAGATTGGAAGTCCATTAGATGAGATGAAACCATGTAGTGAAGAGTCAAACTTAACAAACTTTTCAAATTATTATAGAACACTTTCCATTTGTAAACATGTTTAACATTTAATAAGAAAATGATAAACAAAATATAATAATGGAACTTATTTAGATCACCACTTTATATGGTTTTGACATGAGCATGCTTCTTGATTTTCATTAAAGGATATTGTGGATTGTGTTTATTCTATCCTGTGGGTTTTTACCACTGTTAAGTCCAAGGTTGAATTTAGATATTTGTTAATCTGAGAATCTCAAGAAATATCTAGGCTCACATGCTTAAACACAATATGATACATTTGTTACATTGATGAATTTTATGGCTCAACTTGAGAAACAAAAATAGAAGAGGATTAAGAGTTCGAGGGATGATAATGATTTGGAATTTTGCCTTTTTGAGTTCGAGGACATATTTTTGAAAGAGGGTATGGTTAGGTATAAATTCATTGTGGGTAGTCTCCTTAGGGAAATGTCGTGACAAAAAAAAAAAAAAAGGTTATGCACTTTTAGAGGGGGCCAAATGTATGTTGTCCGATGCCAACCTAATCAAAGTTCCTTAGGCAGATGCTATTAATATTATACTATTTTGTGAATAGATCTCAATCTACCACTATTGCGTTGAAGCTTGGAGGATTTGTGGGAAGATCATCAATATTTCGCTAGTCTTAGTGTCTTTGGTTTTTTTGCTTGTATGAGAGCTAAAAAATATATATTCCATGTATGCATTTGGATTGATGGGATAAAGGCTTTAGTGTATGGATTTAAAGTTACTTGAGTTTGTAATCACGTTAAGTTTAAGTATATTGTTATTGTAATAAAAGATTGAATAGGTAAATGATAGCTCATCACCAAGTCTATAAATGAATTGAGTTGAGCTGGTTTTTTGTCTTATTTAAGTTTGTTCGTTTACTGTTGTATTGAGTTTGGGGCAAGCTTGAACATGATCTATGCTTTAAAATCTTGTTCAAGCTGATTTATTAGTTTTATTACCGACCTTGAGCCATAATATAGCCTAGCTAATTATATATTTGATGCTAGTGATTCAAATGTATAGCCTAATTCTTAAGTGTCTTTGGCTTTTTTTCTTTTTCTAAGAGCTAAGAAATATATATTCCTTGTGTATGTTTTTGAATTGAGGGGATAAAGGCTTTAGTGTATGGATTTAAAGTTACTTGAGTTTGTAGTCACTTAAGTTTGAGTATATTGTGGATGTAATAAAAAAATGATTAGATAGATGATAGCTTATCATTAGGTCTATAAATGAATTGAGTTGAGCTGATCTTTGTCTTATTTAGTTTGCTCGTTTATTTTCGTATTGAGTTTGGGGCAAGCTTGAACATGATCTATGCTTTGAAATCTTGTGCAGGCTTATTTATTAGTTTTATTGCTGACTATGAGCTATAATATAGCCTAACTAATTACATATTTGATGTTAGTGTTTTAAAAGTATAGCCTGATTACTTAACAAGATTGAATTTAGATTTTAAATAAACTGGCTTAATTCATTGGTTTTATTTTAGTTGTTTTATGTAGTTTAGATATTAATAAGAAACTTGTTAAGTTTTCACAGCTAACTATTTTAGTTGTTATTTTCTATTACTTATATCTATAATCATATACATAATTTTTGAAGTGTTTAAGATATATGGAAATTGATACAAAACCTAGATAAAGTACAAAAACAAGTAACTAAACCTTCATGAAATGAGCATTTTATCTAGTGCGTAGTGAGTTATTTAACAATAAATAAACATATTTACAACCATAAATGAATAATCAAATCAATATTTAAATTTGTTCATTAATATGATAAGATTTTAGAATTGGGGTTTTTACATACCAGCCACTCAAAATTTTAAATATAATATTTAATACTAGAGTTAACCTAAACCACAATTAAAATAAAAGTTTTATTGCTGAAATTCGAAAGGGTTATAAACGATGACTCTTGATGGTAGGAAAATAACAACAAAAATATAAAAGTCACCTTAGGGCTAGGGCGAAGGCGGTGAGCACCGGCTGCACAACAGGTGGGTGCTGGATTGGAGGTTGCAGTAGTTGCATGGAGCCTGAATAGGGGCAGGCTGGTGGCTAGTTATAGCAGGTTGTAGGGTTGAGTGGGGACTAAGGCAACAGGTGGGGCAGGATATGATATTACGGAGAGCGGGTTGAATGGTGGGATGGGCTATGGGAGTAGGTGAGGGCAGGATGTGGGATTACGGGGAGTAGATTGTATGGGAAGATGGGCTGTGACAACACGTTGGGCTAGGATGTGGTGTGACAGGGAGCAGGTGTTTAGTGGGAGTGGGTCACGACAATAGGTGAGGGAAGTATTACAACACAGTAGAGTGGGGTAGGGACTGGTTTAGAGTGACATGGTGGGTTGGCTTGGATGTTGAAGGCAACAATGGAGTGGTAGATGAATCACAGCAGGGGAGGGGATTGGGAAAGTGGATTGAAAAATGAGAAGGGGATGTGAAGGGAAGTTGGGGTAGATAAGTGTCTTCTGCGGGATCAAGTTACAACCGGAGCACCCATCGAACCTGTGGGGAAGATCACCACCTCGTACGAGTTACAACCAGAGCACTTTCCCGTCGTTGGATACAACCTTAGGAGGGAAGACAACCCCCAACGGCTGATTAGGATAGAAATATGAAATCTGGAAGATAAAAACTGAATCTTAAGACAACAAACAACATATGCATAATAGTACCAGTTAGAATAGGAAGGAATCAGAATAAGAAGAAAATAAAATTAGGAGTTAAAATATGAATGAATTAGAATAGGAATGAAATAGAATTAGGAAGGGAATAAAAAAATGCAAGGAATAGAAGAGGAATGAATAGAAATAGACAAGGGAGAGAGATAGGATTGGAATAGAAGTAGAATAAGTTCCCTCTATGGAAGGGAGTAAAATAGGAAATCGGGAGAGAAAAGGGGTGGCAATTCCAGCCCCCATGAAGGTTGGCCGGTTCAACTAGCCACCCAACAAGCCCAGTGTTAGTCTCCGGGGGTTGGAGGAGTTTTGACTTCCTTCGTCGAAGCTTCTGGCTTCTCATAGCACGTAGTCAATTCAACTATGTTGAAGGTAGTAGAGATAGTGTAGTCTCCTGGTTGGTCATGTCGGTGTTGTCATTACACAACATGTTTTTATAGAACAAATATGCATTATTTCTTGGCACGTTTTTGAGCTAGAGCTGTATATAGATGTAGGTTCCCACAATGTCACTTAAGCTCTCAAGGCTGGAACATTCTCCTGCTTTTCATACTCAACGGATAGGTCCTGAATCCCATTGAAGAATTTCCTTCCCCATCTAGTTTCTTGGACAAATTTCAAGACTGGGGTTCGTCTCTCCTACTTTGATATTGATGGTTGGTACTGCCTATATTTCAACTTTTTATCCTAATTTTAGTTTTATGGACTTTTCTTTGCTCACATCTGTCTATAATATGGGAAGCCTTATTTAACACTACACTCTGATGCTGGTGCTGCGATCCTTGGACACTAATCACTTTATTTGGGCAATATAGTGCGCTGATTCGAAGGGACACCCTAACATTAATAGAATGATTTAAATGACTCATGCCATAGTTTTTCAATAAAATTTTTATGCTGGCTGTCTACTGCCTAACGTAACCCTCAACTTTTTGCATCCGGAACTTGGGAATCTGCAATGGTAGTATTTGAAAATTTGTTTCATGGAAATTTTACATTAGATGCCCCATATGCTGCCTATTCAAATTGTAGACTTTGAAATTCTGGGCTTATGCTGTTGAGGTTTCCTAATTAGATTTTGAATAAAATTAGGTTTGAATGAGATTGCAGTTTGGAATTAAATTCAATCGATATTATGTCAGTAATATCTACTAATTTATGAATGAACGCCTATGAATATACGTTCTAGGGTACCTGATTAGAAAATTTTAATTGAATGAAATTTCTTCTTTATTTTTTCAATTTGGTTGTATGATTTCTTTAAGTGTATAAAAGTGTGACTAGTTGTTTCTATGGATTATTTGTATGATGTGAGGCCTACATTCTTTTGGCGAATTCTTTCTTTGACTAAATTTTTATATATGTTTTGTTATTGTTTTCCTATTGCTCTTGATATTGTTCAAATTTGAGGCAACTAGAATTCTTTTCGTGGCGAATAAATTGTTTGTTGTTTGAGTTTGAATTTTTTTAATTAATTTCTTCATATTTCTTCAATGATGACATTATTGTTAAAGTTTTAAATCTCATATTTACTATTTTGCATTTAAAGAAAGTAACTTGTTGGTTTGTGGTCTATGAATCCTAGGTTCCCTTACCTGGTCTACATACATCATATAATATTGGTTGCATTATGTAATATTAACATATGATATCATTGGCATAATTGCAGAATCTTCCTTTAGTTTACCCAACATTCTTTTTATCACATGTTTCAATAAAATTTTACTCAAGTCGCTCAGTCTTAACTTAGTGGGATAAAGGTTTATTGCTATTTTTGTTGTAGTCTTAACTTAGCAAGTTATATCATGAACCTTCAATTTGACAGATCCAAGATATGTAAACCCGTTGCACCTTAATATCACCTTAACATCTAATAATATTTACTCAACCATTATTTAAATTATAATATCTTAATCTCTTAAACCTTTTGTCCATTTTAATTTCCAATCATTGCTCTAGATGTCTCACTCATCAGAACTAGTTGCGGTGGCACGGACACAGGTAAACAAATCTGGGAAAGAATTTATAGAATATTTTTCATTGCACTTGGTAGTTTCTACAATGCAGTCTTACAAAATAGTCCACCCTGCACTAAAAGTCTGATATAAAGTGAAAAGCAAATTAGAAAGATATGCAGTACTTTTAGATTAACAATTTACAATATCAACCTTACATTATTTATCTGCAACCATTTGAATATGCATGCATGATTACTTAGATTAGTCTGCATGTTCTGGCTATGTAAAAGCTAATCCAATAAATGATCTTGTGGGGGAAAAAAACCAAATGGCTCAAACAGTAATGATGTGTAGTCCACAAATTAACTTCAAAACCTGCTTGCTTTCACATTCGCATAAAATTTTTTTCTTTATTCTGACAGGAATTAGATACAGAGATTATGGTGGCGACTTCTAGAGGACCAAATTCACGAGCAGCTATAGCGGCTAATGTTGTCGTTGATGAGAGGCAGATGAATGCATTATTTCTTGATGTGGTAAGCTGCTTCAGATTTAATAATGGGGCATCTACATACATACCACACCAATATTATGTATTTACATATCTAACACCTAAACATTCATATTTATGTGCATAACACTCAAATCTTTTAACAACACAAAAAATTCCAGTTTTCTTTTTTTAATGTAAAATACATATTTTCATGCATAAATTTATGACACCAAAGTGTTATATAAATGTAAATTTCAAACTTTGGGTGTTAGATATGTAAATACGTAACAATTGTGTGGTACGTACGTAAACTTCCTTAATCGAATCATTAAGTTTAGACTTCCTCCACCACCTCCTCTCCAATCTACTAAAAATTTGCTCCTGAAATTGAACTTCCCGAACTAAGAATTAGCTGATTTGCAGGTCCGGGTGAGCGAATCATATGGTCTGAGATTTCCGAAGGAGTTTGCTTTGCTTCTGAAACAACTACTCTACTTTGATCGCTATACTCGACTGCTGGCTCCTAAATTGAACATGCTTCAGGACCAGAGGATCACTATAGTTTCCAACCGAAGGACAAGAAAATAATTAGTTGTTTATAGAAATAAAGGGAATGTATATGACAATTAAGTGTATGAATATACTTAAAATCAGGTGAAAATTAGAAGAAATTCTGATTAGTGGATCGTGGCCGTTGATTGAGTTTGATGTTTTATTTTGTAGCACACAATTCTCATGTATTTATATATCTCACTCGCAAATTTTCATGCTTACATATATAGTGCATAGGAATTGTGTATGTAAATGTGACGACCTGACTTGATGCCTAGAATTAATAAAGGAAAGGACTGCGGTAGGATGATATTAATATTTCATGTTATTTTTCATAATTCTTTCATAAATTTTTAATATATGAAGAGTCATTAATTCACAAAATATAATAAATTAAACATTCAGAAATAAAAAATATGATTTGAAAAGCACGACTCAAATCCAGTATTGAAGTATGTGAAGGAACCAGTAAATAGAAACTACAAATGCAATGTAACTATTACAAAATAGCTGCACTTTTCTTAATGTAAACCAAATTTCTAATATCAGACATATAAACCTAAAATATTTTCTCTCCTAAAAGAAAATATTAATTTCAACTATAAATTTTGTTTAGTGAGTAATTATAATATTTATATGCATTAAATTATGATGATTATGTTAATATAGTAATGAAAAAAAGAAAATATAGCTCAATATTTTATAAAACATTGAATTTTCACTTTAATTATATCCCTTTTTGTTTTACTTAAGTATTATTATTTTAATATCATTAATAGTCTTAATAGGATTATTAAATGTTTCGTCAAAAATGTGCTCGGAGGCACTAAAAAAAAACGTACCTGAACATATAATCAAAATGTGCCAAAATGTTTTCTCAAATTGTACCTAAAAGTGCACTTTTTCTATTTTATTTAACGTCCATGAGTACATTGCATCTCGTGCTAATATCATCTTGGGATAGTTTTGTATGACTTAATAATTTATATAAAATTTCATGTCAAGTAAAATTCCTTAAAATATAATTTCATCTTTAATTTGTTTTCCTCCTTTCTCTTATGTCATTTCATACTTTTAAATGTAAAGGCATAACAGAAAATTTTATTTTAAGCGATTTAATAAATATAGTATTTATTTACTAAAAATAATAATTTAATGCATAAAATAAAATAATCACTCACATTTACTTACTAGAGACCTATTGACCCGTGAGAAATGCTTCAACACTCAGGTAGATTACGCAAGTGCACCGTCAAAGTAGTATTAGATTTTTTTGAGTCTGGAATGTAGATCCCATAGAGAAACGGGGTGAACAAATTTAGGAAAAGGTTCTAGCTTACTAAATTCGTCCTCAGTTTGCAATTTATTGAAATTTAAGTTGTGTTAACAGTTCCTACTACAGTGCAAATAAGTTTAAAGTTTACCCCTATAGAAATTCTAATTACTTTACTTGAATTGGTGATAATCGGGTGATAAAGCAACTTTCCCTTGTAGTGATAGTAGTGGGTTGTCGAAAATGAGAAAATGTAAATTGAAATGTGGCTAGTGACAAATAGGAGTATTTATCTTTTTTACACTCTTCCGAGTGCCTAAAGAAGTTTGGTTAAAATGGTCTTAATTCCTTAAGCATTACATTGAACCCAACAATGATTATTTCCTTATATATTTGCATCTCCCTATAGTATACTTTTGCTTCATACTCTATAGTTTAACGGGATCTTCTTAGATGTCACGCCGTAGTTCTCCCGAGTCATTATGAGTTTACAATGAATTTTAACAAATCATTTGACTAGAAAGATAAGTAAATGAAATATAGAAGAAAAATCATCACATTAAAAGGTTAAAGACAATTAAAAACAATTTCCACATTCCTACACATCCTACAACATCACCACAAGGAAAAGGTAGAGGAGATTACTCATTGCAAAACTTCATTGAAATCAAGAGAATCCACATATCAAAGTGTTTACATAAAAATACAATACTTAAAGACAAGAATACTTATCTCTCTCCCTCAATACAACCTTTAGAATGCTTCGCAAAAGCCCTTGCTGCTTTCATGTAAACTCTCCTCACTTTAACGCTCAAATCCTCACTAATTCAATACTATAAACTTGCTCTCTCTAACCCTCAAGCAAGCCTTCTACTCTAAGATATCTCTTTCATAATCAGTAGAATTTCCAATCCTTCCACTTCAAAAGCCCTCTTCAAAAGTCTTCAATTTTTCTTTAAATAGCGTCCAATATCCTTTGTTCAAATTGCCTCCGGTTCGCCGAAATGACGCTTCAAACAAGTCGGTCAAACTGCAGTAACTGCACCCAGTTCGGTTTTGGCGCCTAGGCGCCCAACTATTTTGACGCCTTTTGGCGCCAAGGTTCTGGCCTTCACATCTAAGCGCCAAATTCTCGGTTGCATAGATATGGAGTTGGTACCTAGGTGCCCCAAAAGTTTGGCATCAAGGCCCCTGCTCACTATAATGCCTTTTGATCCATTTCACATCTTTTTCACTCCATGTCTCTTCCAATTTACTCTACTCCTAATATCTTTTATACTTGTAAAAAAAACATAAAAATAGTTTCTTTTAAAGTACAATTTCACCCAAAAATATGTGCAGAGCATAAATAAATTCAAGCAATCTTTTCATACATCAAAATCTCCCAAATTAAAGGTTACTTGTCCTTAAGTAACAGTAAAATATTAATATCAAATTAATTTAATTTGAGGGAGTGGGTATCATTAAGAATATCAACAACTTTGCCTCAGAAAATTCACAGTGTATCTTTAGGTTTAACTCCAATAAATTAGCGTAGACCTAGGGTACAAGAAACCTTTCATTCAACAAGAAAACATGAATTCTTATTTTATTTTAAAAAGAAAGTAATACTTGTTTGTTATGATATCTTAGATAATAGAAAAATTGACTTTAAGCTCTCTACTTAAATGATTTCTAGTACACCATAAATACAAGCAAGCTTAGGAGTGCAATAAAGCTTCAACTCTAAAAAGGGTCTAGTGAAACTAATTTTTTATAAAACTTCTCCTCAAGCTTCTCCTCTTTCTATATTATCTTCATTTCTCTTTTTTTCTTTTTCTTTTTCTTTTTTCTTGCTTTAGGATGCATATTTTAGTCCTTAGCATAACCTTAGGAGGATTACTATATCTAAACGACTTTAAAAATTTTGAATTCCACTATCACCTCCTTAAAATGACACATACCACATCCCTTAACTTTTTAGGCTTGAAAATTTAATAAGTACTTGTTAAAACTAAAGATTTTATAGAGACTCAATTCTTAATAAATATATATCTAAGAAAACTTAATTTCAAAAATACAATTCTTTTCAAAACAAATAACCAATTCATTTTTTCTAATTATTGAATTACAAATAACCTTAACTCTATTCTAATTTTATTTACATATAATCTAAAATAAAGAAACTATGTTTTTCCTTTCTAAGAAAATATTGTAATTTTAAATCAGCTCCACATTCCTCAAATTTAAGAATATAACAGTTCAAATATATGTTTTTGAGGATAAATAAATTTAAGCGTTTACATTGATTTTTCTCTCACCCTAACTTAATTTTTAGCATATAATACAATTTAAATCATGAATATAAGCAGGGAAAATTTTCACTGACATACTTTCTACAACATGTGTCTATTTCAGAATTAACTGTTTTAAGCACAATTTACATATATGTCGTAACAAGTACATCAAAGCTAATAGGGGTGAAATAAAACTATATCAAAGAAAATCTAAATATCTAAACAGATAAACATGAATTAGAAAAAAAATATAAACTAAATAAAAGAGTACAACAGTAGTAGCAACAAATAACAAAAAATATAGTGCACTACATTCATAAACATAATAGCAATAAAATTATATAAAATCAATCCTCATCATGATCATCATCTTTGTCTAATCTTCAACGAAATTTCCTTCCATTAACTGACGGGTGCTTTACATATAATTTTTAAAGATAACCTTCTGGAATAGTAACACTTATAATATTAAGATCGGCTTATGTGTTGCTAGTCTTAAGTGTCACCCTGCCCGATAAAATATGCATCTCTATTAGTTCAACAAACAGAAACATCATCTTGCCCCCTCTCGTAGTTGGTCGGTTGAATCATCAAAAAGAAGAACCATGTCATAAATAAGAAGTAACAAAGTGAGATGGACCAGTCCAATGAATAAACCCAACATGACTCTGGAAAGTCCTATACTCAATTGAGAACTAGAGTGTAGAGGATAACGTTGATCCTACTACCTCCAATAGTCATACTAAAGTCTAGTCACAACGAGAAGACTAAGGATTTGTTATCTCATGTTACACAATCATAATCAAAATACAAAATCACAAATTTTAATGTTCAAATTAAAACAAACCACATCACAACAACAAAAAACACAATCACCACACAACATGAGTTGCCTCACATGAAGCGCTTAGTTTAACTTCCTCTGCTTGACGATTCCAAATATTACATGAAATGACCCAACATTAAAATCTTATTTACTAGAGGTCTTTCCTATTCTAAATAGGGTTTAAGCCACTCTCTATTTGCTTTAAATGTTCTATGGCTTTTAGGATCTCTAATATCAATAGTACCAAAATGGTAAACTTTTACTACAATAAATGGTTCTGACCATATTTAAGTTTTTTGAGAAATAATTTTAATTGAGAATTAAACAACAAAACCTCATATCTAGGCTCAAAATACTTCTTAATAATTTTTCAATCGTGCAATTTTTTCATTTTCTCTTTATAAATTTAGACATTTTTGTAAGATTCTTGTCTAATTTCTTGAAGTTCATTTAATTGTAACAGTCTCTTCTCACCAGCTTCCTTTATATTGTAATTGAACTATATAATATAACAATAAGCTTTATGTTCGAATTCTACTGGTGAGTGACAGATTTTGCCAAATATGAGCCTCTATGGAGACATTCTATAGTTATTTTTTATGCAGTTTTGTAGACCCATAATGCATCATCTAATTTCAAAGATTAATCTTTCTTATTAGGTTTGACAGTTTTTCCAATGTCCTCTTAATCTAAAGGTTAAAATCTTCCTCTAAACCACTAGTTTGAGGATGATATGTTGTGGCAATCCGATGTTTAATTCCATATTTAGTAACTAATGTCTCAATTCTTCTGTTTATAAAGTGGCTCCATCTATCACTAATGATCACTCTAGGCATCTCAAATCTACTAAAGATATTTTTCTTATGAAAATTTAGCACACTTTGTGATCACTCCAGGCTCTACCAAATTGTGATGCTCAATTTAAAAATTTAGCAGCATAAGAAATTTCATGATTATGTCTTGATAAATAATCCGTTATTTGATTTTTAAAGCCTTTCCTATCTACTACTTCAATATTAAATTCTCACATTAAAATGACCCATTTGATTAATTTGGGCTTGGAATCCTTTTTTGACATTAGAAGTCGAATGATAGAATAGTTAGTGTAAACAGTGCATTTAGTTCCTATCATATAAGATCCAAATTTATCAAAAGCGTAGACTATCATCAAAAGCTCTTCTCAGTAGTGGTGTGAGTTTCATTAAGAACCTTGTTGGCATTGTATTTAGCCTTAAATACTTTATCATGTCGCTCTTCTAAAACTGCTCCGATAGCATAGTCACTTGTGTCACATATTAGTTCAAATGGTTTTTCCAATCGAGTGAGACCATTATAAGAGTAGTGACTAACTTCTCTTTCAGAGTGTTAAAAGCTTTTAAGCATTCATGATAATATGACATCTTTTTCTATGAGACAACATAAAGGTTTGACAATTTTAGAAAAATCTTTTATATATCGTCTATAAAATCCAACATGTATAAAAAAACACCTAACTCCCCTCACATTAGTGGGTGGTGGCAGTTTCTCAATAACTTGTAATTTCGTTGAGTCTACTTCCACGCATTTTTCAAATATTTTATGCCTTAAAATAATTCCTCATGACACCACAAATTGACATTTCTGCTAATTGAGAACAAGCTTAGTCTCTTCACAGTGTTTTAGCACCTTCGCAAGATGATCCATACAAGAGTCAAATGTAAGGCCAAACATTGAGAAATCATCCATGAAAACTTCTATCCCTTTCTCAATTAGGTTGTAAGAAATTTACATCATACACTGTTGAAATGTTACCAGTGTGTTACACAACCCAAAAGACATTCTACGAAAAGCGAAAGTCTCGTAAAAGCTTCTGAACATTATTTTCTCTTGATTCACTGGAGCTACATATATTTGATGATACCCAAAAAAGTCATCTAAAAAGCAAAAATATGGATAGCTAGCTACCTTATCTAACATCTGATCTAGAAAAGGCAAAAGAAAGTGTTTTTTCCTAATGGTAGAATTTAATATTTGATAATTAATATATATGCGCCACACAGTGACATGCTGGTTGGAATTAATTCATTATGTTCATTAACAGACAATGTCACTCCTTCCTTAAGAACACAATGAATATGACTAAGCTAGGCTTATCTAGCATATGGATATTACATCTGAAAAGTAGATGTCTGACCAACTGATCTTAGTACGCGCGCGCGCGTACACACGCACGCACACGCACGCGCACACACACACACACACACACACACACACACACACACACAACTCACCATTTTGCTATGCTCAGAGGTAAGGTGCTTGCAAGGGGGGCCCAATGGCTGAGAGGCATGAGGTGAGCTCATTTTCCTACATGTTCTAAAATATATTTTAAATAAATATACAAAAAAAATATCACCCAATTTAACAACTCGAATACCATTGATAAATCTATTATATAATGATGTCTAATTGCAAAAAACTCACTAAGCTACACCACCTTGAAGCTTTCATGCTTCATTAATCTTTTGTCAAGTACCATCTTTCTAGAGCAAATCCTCTCAACATGATAATTACTATAAAGAAAGATTAACATACATACCACTCAATACTTATGTATTTACAAATCTAACACCTAAACTTTAATATTTACATATACGCCACTTTATGTATGCATAAAAAGGTATATTTCACTTTTAAAAATTAAAATACCGATAGTTTTATGCAATATTTATGATTTGGGTGGTTTAAATATACAAAATAATTGCCCCATAATCCTCTACATATCAAGAATCATATAATTTTTAGTCTTCTTGCCTAAAATTGCATCTAACTAGTCTCATTTAAATTATTCAGAATAATTAAAAAAAAATCAAAATTATCCAAAAAAAATTCTTAAAATTAAAAGATAATTTAATTATTTATTAAAACAAGGCTAATCCATAGCATTTTCTATTTTGTTTTAACATCTAATTTATATAATTATCTCTTAACTTTAAATATCTTCTCAACTAATTACTTTGACGGCATTTGCATATATACCGCACAATTTTTAATGTATTTACATATCTAACATCTTAATATTCATATTTACACACATACCACTCAAATTTTTGACAAAATTGAAATATATCTCTTCATTCGTAGGGGTGTAAACGAGCCGAACACGAGCGAGCCTTTATATTTCATGCTCAAAAAGTGTGTTCGTGTTTGTCTTGTTTGGTTAACGAGGCAAACACGAACCGTTCACGAACAAAGAGTCGTTTTTACAACCCTAATCAGGTAACCATAAGATATTAAAGATTGGGGTAAGATTTAAAACATCATTTGAATCTAAATTAATAATTTTTTATTCTATTTTCTTCATTATTACTTTTAATTGATTATAAATCTTTGTAGTCTTGTAGTCAATTAAATTTTTTAAAAATACTACTCATCAAAGATATAAATATAAGCAAAAACGAGCTGAACTTGAATGAACAATTATTTATTCGTGTTGTTCGTGTTCGGCTCATTAACTTAGCGAACGGACCGAACACGAGCTTCTTAACGAGCCGAACAAGAGCTGTTCGCAAACAAGGAGCCGTTTTGACAGCCCTAAGTTTTTAGGGACAAATACATACACACCACCCAAAATTTTCTATTTACAAATCAACTCCACTCTTTCATCCATTTTTTAAATTCTCAATCAAATATCAAAATTCATATTTTTTTATTATTATCGAATTCTCAATAATTTGACTGTGTCATCCGTAAATAAATCAGTTTGGTAGAACGCCAGAATGATTAATTTTGTAAATTTCAATGTTTCAAGTGATATTTATGTAATTATCCCAAGTTTTTTTTTTTTTTGATATTAAAGTGTTAAAAACATAAATATCAAACTTTAGGTGTTAAATATGTAAATATATTAAGCATTGTGTGGTATGTATGTAAAGTTATTTTTCATTAATTAATTTCCATAACTATCATCATCTTTTAATTTAATAGTCGGCCCAGCATTAATGAGAGGACAGATGTATTGTTCCTGCACCAAGTGAGCCCTTTTTATTGGTATAACTGTGGCGATAAGCACATTATGTATGAAAAGAAGACTATTTAGTTGAGTTTAGTAGTTGGTCATCATTTAAAGCTTTTATTTTTGTTATTTTCTTAATGCAAAATAAAATTAATCAGGCCTATGTTTGAGCTTTAATGAATGATGAATGGCTACACGAGTGTCGGATCGAATTCATGGGCCAAAGTCGAATCTAACATGAACTTGTCTTGACCCAAAACTCGTTGATCTGAGTCTGACCCAATATTAAATGAATCAGAGAGTTTAACCCGAACCCAACCGGTCATTAATTTGACAGACCTGAACACTCAACAAAACCTAATTAATATATGCATGATAGTTATTTAGGTCAAATTCAAGTTAAGATTGAGTCAAATTTAGGTTATTTTAAGTCAAATTTAGGCCAAATTAGAGTTGATCGGTCAGATTGATTAACTCGAAGCTGACTTGAAAAATTAAGTGCTCAAATTTTGAACCAGAAATTGATGGAATTAATCTGAAACTGAATTGTTTTCTTAGTTGAGTTGAAATGGAATTGGCTTCTGGGATCAGTTTTTGTCATCTCTGAACAGTTGGCATGATTGAAGGTAGCTTTAGAGCATTAATCATGCTACATGTGGTCTTTGATCGTTGCCATATTACGCCATCAGATATGACATTTTTCTACCAGAGAGGGAACCCCCACTTCGATTGATGGGGAGTTCTCAATTGGCATAATAAAGGTGGGGGATATAGATTATAATTTTCTATTAATTTTTTAACATGATATATTTTAAATTTTACAGATTTATTTTTAAAATGAATATAATATATATAGTAATTTTATCATGCAAATCTAAGAAAAGCCAGAAGAGAAAATAAATTGATATTTATTGATACATCTCCAATAAATTTATATCATTTAGCACGAATTTCAAGGCATTGAACGAATCTCGAGATAATTTTTTTAGCGTGGAGTGTTCAAATTTTGATAAAAAGTCATCTGGAGCTTCGATTTTAGCAAACATATAGTCAAACTGACCGGTTCGATGAGATAGACCCAATGATATAAAAACTAGTCCATTCTGAGTTAAATCAAGCCCAAATTAAGTCATTAAATCACCTTTAGAAGATTTCCAGACACATTTGGAAGATCAAATGGATGTCAAATATGACGTTTTTATAGTCGAATCGAGCGTCTTAGCAAGAAGAATCCAACGAGCCTAAGATTGCTAAATTCTAACATCATTAAGGCACTCTAATGTTCATCAAACGCTGTATGATCGAAGGGAGTCCTCCGGATCGTCCGATCAAAGTGGGTCATATTCCTGCATTAGTTGCACCCAAAACGCTATAATTAGAGCCCCACCCCTCTCATGAGGGGAGGAGCTCGAGCATTGAGAGAGAACTTAATACTTTGAGAAGGAGCTGAAGTCTAGAACCATCCCTACCATCGTTGATCATTGTAGGTAGTTGTCGACCACCGACGACCTCCTTCGACCACTGTCGATCGTCGTCGACCACCACCGATCGCCATTGATGATTGTAGATCACCATCAACCACCACAGACCTTCATCGACCACCTCTGTTCACCGTCAACTACCACCAACCACCGTCGAGCATTGTTATCATCGTTAACCAACACCGATAATTGTTGACCACTACTAACCAGTGTCGATCACCACCAATTTTTATCGATCACCACCAACCAGGCGTCATCAGTCAACATTATAACTTGAAAAATCTAACATTCATTTTCCGTTTGTGGGACAAGATGTCTATGTAATCATCAACCTATAATAGATCCTTACAACTGGATAAATCCCCATCATTTTTTCCTTTTATGAGTTTTTCCACGTTAAAACTTTTGGTATCGTTATTGGTTGTTTTCTTTCATCCTAGTGTGTGTGCTAAGTTCTCGTATAATGTTAAGATTATAATCTATTACTCTATCATCGTGAACGCATTAGTTTGGCGTCTTCTGTGGGAAAAGAATCATCGTTTGACATTGTCTTCAAATCAAACATCTTGATCCCCTACCTCATTTCCCGATGATGTATATCATCCAACTAGCAAAAGAATCTTCTTTGCATTTTGAAGATCAATCCTGGAGCATTCTTCAATGTGGAGGGCAACCATCATGACAGTCTTGAAAGTTCGTTCACGTCAACGTCCTGAGCACGATTATAATGGGGTTGTTTTCTTGCATCTTATTCAGACACAAAGTATTTCACAACTACTTCCAAGTTGGGGGGCAACCTTCATTGCAATCTCGAGAGGTCATTCACATTAACGTCCCAAACACGACTGTGGTGGGGAAGTCATCTCATATTTCATTTAAATTACAAGTCTTTGAGAATTGCTTCTGGATTTGGGAGCAATCTTCATTGCAAATAACGCTTTCTTAGTGTCCCCTCATCATATTGGAGTTCCTCTTCAACCAGATCAGAAAGTTGATCTCTTCAAGACTAGATACATGGGTTGTTTTACAAGCTCGTGTGGAAAATACACTCACCGGAAGAACAATAAATTCAAAAGCAACAACTGACAAGCTATCAAACACTATTCTTGAGTATGACTGCAACCAAATTTCTAAGAAAACATATGGTACGTTGCAACCTACACCCCAGTCTTGAGAAATGCACAACATCTCTGACACCTCATTATGGGACTAATCGATCCTAGAGGAACTCGATTCGACCTCTTCCATTAATGGTTGCAGTCGTCAAGCAAAAGCTTTGATAGCCTCAGATAGGTCAAAAATTCTTGGAGGATTTCCTTCGACCTCTTCCATAATAGGTTAGGGTTGTCAAGCAAAAGCTTTGATCAACAACATACGATATGTCAACCATCCTAAGTGGATTTCATACGACTTTGTCCATTACAATTTAATATTGTCCATCATCTTTAGTTATATAACCCAAAACTAGTCTTACATCCTTAATGGATTCTCCTTTCAACCATGCTCCCGGAAGTTAAGCCCAAAAGACAAGTCTTGATGTGAAGCTAGTAGTGGACAAGGTCCTTACTAGAAAGACTCGATGAGAGCAAGTGGTTGACAAGATCTCTACTCAAAGTCCTCAGAAGTTTACAAGCCTCAAAAGACACAAGAATATTAAAGACCTCAGAAAGCTACAAGCCTTAGAAGACACATGTATATACAAAACCTTAGAAGACTACGAACCTTAAAACACATCAGTTCATTTCAAGCTTCTATAAGGCATAAGCCCGAAAGGGCACAGCCTTGGAAGGTACGATCCTCAAAAGGCACACAATTCTTCATTTTATAAAATGAGTATGCTAACTTTAATTACAAAATTTCATACAATTGAGAAGCCATAGCAGCCCCAGGAGCAACATCAAAGACGTACAAAGAAAAATATTATCACATACAAATGTCACATCAAATAATTAAAAAAGATATAAAAACCAACAAGAACTGCTATAAAGACTACAAGTGATATCACCGCTAGAGAATCAAGTAATTCTCACCCTTAAAGCGCAACGGGAAAACTCTAGCATTTCTTCATCTCCACTGAAATGCGCAGTAGCAACGAGGAAGGAATTCCCATTGTTTACCAGCTACGCGAGATGTGGACGACTTTCATCTTCGCCACAATGAGAAAGAAGATCTCATTGCTTGTCTGCTACAAAGACGACTTTCCTATTCACTGCAATGAGAAAGAATATCATGTTGCTTGCCTGCTACGCATAACAGGGATAGAAATTTCCTCTTCGCCGCAACGAGATCTTTTGCCATGCAAGACGGGGAAGACCTTCTTCTTCAATGCAATGAAAATGAAGATCACCTTGTTTGTCTGCTATGCATAACGGGGACAACTTTCTGCTACACCAAAATGTTAAAAAAGATCTTGTTGCTCTTCTGCTACGCAGGACAGGGACGGCTTTCTTCTCCATGGAAAGTTCAGAGCACCTGGTAGGCAGGGATGGGGACTCCACATTTTTTCTTCTCTCATTGGCCTCTATTTATAGGCTTGAGA
The DNA here is from genome assembly GCF_001263595.1 of Phalaenopsis equestris. Taxonomy (NCBI): domain Eukaryota; kingdom Viridiplantae; phylum Streptophyta; class Magnoliopsida; order Asparagales; family Orchidaceae; genus Phalaenopsis; species Phalaenopsis equestris. Next base: position 287,769 of record NW_018164866.1, on the reverse strand, counting down.
TGAGACATAACATTAATTATTTTGTCCTTTGACCTTCCACATTCTGACTTTTGACATTTTACCTTCCGACTTTTGATTTTTCAGCTTCTAAATTTATTTAAATTATTTAATCTTTCGCCTTTCACATTCTAGTTTTTAGTATTTCACCTTCTAAAATCATTTAAAAAAAGCATCAGCTCATTAAAAAAATATTACTCATAAAAAAAGACTGCTCAAATTTCATCAACAATACTTTTAAAATACTCAAATTTATTATTCAGCTCCTAAAACTGTTCAGCTCGGGTTGTTCAGATTCAGTGGTTCAACTCCCATGGTTCAGGTTCCACGGGTTGTCAGATCCCATATTCGGGCTTTTCGGATTCTCAGCTATTATGCCTTCGCAGCTTTCGGGCGGGACTTTTGGCCCGCCCGCCCACTAAACCGGCAAAAAAATTATTTGTCTTGTGTGTGATTCAAATCCCCATCTACTCCTCGAAACAAACGACACCAATCGAGCTAGGATCGGTTCTCAAATATATAATAGTTTATATTATAAATTTTTAAATACTCATTGTAACAAAGTATATATATATATATATATATATATATATATATATTCTGATACGTATAAATGAAAAAAAATAAAATATAAATCTTGTTCATTCCTAGTCAAATCAAGCCCAGATTAAGTCACTAAACCACTATTGGAAGATTTTTTGACACATTTGGAACATCAAACGGATATCAAATACGACGAGTCCACAGTCGAATCGAGCGTATCAGCTTGATGAATCTAGCAAGCTCAAGATTGCTCAATTTTGACATCGTTAAGGAATTCAAATGTCCATCAAACATCAGCTGATAGAAGAAAGCTCTCCAGGTCATTCAATCAGAGTGGTTTATATTCCTACATTAAATAAGAGAGAACTTGAGGCTTTGAGAAGGAGTTGAAGTCCAGCACCATTCCTACCATCGTCGATTGCCGCCGATAGCCGTCGACCACTGTCGATCGCCATTGACCACCATCAATCGCCATCGAACAACGTCGATGATCTTCGATCGCCATCGATGACCGTAGATCGCTGTCGATGATCGTCAATCGCCATCGACCAATACCTATTGTCGTTTATGACAATCGATCGCCATCGACCACAATCCATCGTCGTCAACCTCCGTCGGTCACCATTGATCGCAGACGACACCCTCCAACCACCGTCGAGTATTGCTGTCATCGTTAGCCACCACCGAACATCATGGACCACCACTAACTACCGTTGATCACTATCAATCATTGTCAAGTACAACCAACCGAACACCGTTAGTCAACTTTGTAACTTGAAAAATCTAACAACTCTTTGTTATCTGTGGGACAATGAGGTTTCTGTAATAATCAATCTATAGTGGATTTTTACAACTGGGCTAGACCCCATGATTTTTTTCAAGTAAGAACTTCTGGTGTCATTATTGTTTGTTTTCTTTCATTTGAGTGTGTGTTGATTTCTCGTACAATGTTTTAATGATAATATGTTACTCTACCACTGTGAATTTCCTAGCACACATCATTTATATTAATACACTTGAATTAAATTTATATTTGTCATGCGCTGAAAAAATTTATATTAATTACGCGGAAGGTTAACATTTAATTTTATATAAATATTTAACATATATACTATTGAATCTGAATTGTTCGGGAGACAAACCCAATGAATAGAGCGTCTAAAGAAATAAAAAGACAGAGAGAACATAGTAATGAACAGTGAAAATTGTGTAACATTGATGTCCAATTTATAGACATAAGGGGCTACATATATGAAATTAGAATTATGTCTTCACCTTATTAGGATAATGAAGGTTATTTCAATACTTTACAAATATGAGATCAATATACTTCCTAGTGGGTATTTCCGAGTATGACACCTTTATTCGAGACATAATCTACGCATGCTCTTCGGGCAGTCTGGCTGTTGAGATCGCAATTTTTGATAGATAATGAGCTGAGGGATGAAGAGGTTGGTCGGCCCAGGATTCGCTTAGATGGGTTTCTTTGTCTTGGTCTGGGTAGACAATAACTGGTCGGTCTGAGATTTCCTCAGGGTTCTTGCTGACATATTTTTGGTGTGCACATTTAACTCTCTGATTTCCTTATTGCTGGAAAATTGTGTAGCCATAAGAACATGAGAATCTTTTGTAATACAAAAATAAAAAAATTTAGATCAAATTTATGACAATATAATTGTTCAAAAATAACTTCCCTAGATTTCTGTGCTCGTGATTACTATAAATAAACTACAAGGGCCTTGGAATTAGAGGGATCTTTCCTCCATCCCTATTGCGTCAGACCCACCCTCTGCATGTGAGCACTAATGTTGGTCGGTGATGGAGCATCTGAGGCAAAGGCTCATGGAAGGGAGGTATTAATCAAGGCCCTTTGCGGCATGAGAGCTAAGACTGAGAAGGAGAAAGAGAAGAAGAAAATTTTTACGAGAGAAAGGATAGTGGGAGAGAAAAGAGTGGTGAAGAGGAGGATCAAATAGTGCAACTCCGCTTAGATTTGATGGCAATTTGGAAAGTCTCCTCGTTATCCTCGGTTCAAGTTGAGATTAGGCAAGTTAATCGCTTCATTTTGGATGGTTAGTTGTTTTATAAGTAACTGTTTCATCGAGGGTTGTCTCAGGTGAAGATGCGAGTGATGCTCTTGTAACGTACTTCCTTTCAAACTAGCTTTCCAAGAGGATTTCATGTAACCTACATTGCATGTAAATAAAATAATATTTTTTCTTTAGAATTTTTAATTTCTTACCTTAGATTTCACATTGATTTGGTTAACATATCACTATGTCCCGCGTCAGTAATTTGGAGCTTCATATACCTCCTTTTTCACATAAATAGGGTAGGAGTGTTTGTGTGCTAGGTGTTTTTTTTTTCTTTCTTCCTACTCCAACTTTTTTGTGTCCCTTCTTTTTGATAGAACCAAATTTCTCGCAAAAAATTGCTTGATTACAAACATTGAAACCCACACATTGAACTTAAGTGATGTGAAAGAGCTTTAAGATGCGTGCACTCTTAGCTCCTCAATCCGATTCAGATCATCAACGAGTAATGAATGTACTACAGATAGCTTCAGCACTAACCTATTCTTTTACAAGGATTAGTTCAAGTAAAGCCTTTAGCTGTCATTGTGCAAGGAGCTCTGATCGATCTTCAATAGATGTAGAGTAATTTATGCGCATGTGCTACCAAACTCAGTAGTTGTGATCATGACCTTTGCTCTCTTCTATCAATGGGTGAAAATCTCGTGGACGATCAAACTATTCAGCCATTTCTTCTCATTTAAGATTGTTGGGAGGAGTACATTTAGTTCATCGCTGGTTATAAGGTTACACATTTGAGACTCAAAAACAAGATTAAGTATTGGAAGGCTAAGTTTATGGTTGCCTTCTTTACCAGTGGTTGGGGGATCTGTATGCTCCTGTTGAAGTGAAAAGCAAGGAAAGCAAAGATTTTGCCCGACCACCTTCAGACTCACTTGGTGCTAATTTAGGGTCGGTTCCTCTCACGATTCCAATACCTAGACCACAAGGTTGTCAATCATATGATTTGGTCAGATAATGAAAGAATTATGACCGAGGATTTGTTAACTGCCTCCGACACCCATGAAATGGCCAAGAAGAATGTGACTTATGAGCGAGCAGCCAAGAAGAAGCCTCGAGGAAAGGCTACTTTTTCTCAGCTTGGGAAGTGAAGGGGTCATTTGTCTCATTTTGGTTATGGTGGGGAGGAGACTAGAGGTATAAGAATTTTCTTTTTTCTCACTTCATTTGTTTTATCAGTTACAATTAATGTGGGGTCACCGTTGCGGCTGATAGTAGAATTAAACCTTTTTTGTTGGACGCAGATCCTTCAGAACCCCTTGAAGACTTCTAGCACACTACCATCTAGAGACATGGAGGAGGTTCCAATGATCAATGAGGTGGAACAACAAAAATGATACTATTAATGTAAGTTCCACAACCCCTCGATCAAGTAAAACAACATTTATAGGCCTGTAGGAAGGGGCGAAGCCAGCGGAGCTTCCCATACTATCTTGATTAGCGCTGAATTGAAATAAGAGCATGAGGGTGACACATCTAGAGTATATGAGATGCCCCACCTAGAATGGAAGGCTTATACCTTGGATAGGGGGTCACCTCCTCTTCCTCCTTTCAAGCAAGAAAAGAGGACCCCATCCGAATGGAACTTCTCATAAGATAGAGGAGCGGGGGTGTAGAAGAGCAGTCACTATGAATTGCTCAATCGAGAGATAGAGTGGTACCATGACAATCCCAAGAATAATGACAATCTCTCCGCTCTAATTGAAATGTTATGGTCCCTTATGTTAGAGAAATCATTGTAGTACCTAGATCAGTAGGGCATGTTCTAGTTAGCTTATCACTATCATGCCATGGCCTTGGAGGCCTCACACATTCAGTTTATCCTTTTGGATAAGGTAGAGGTGAGGGAAGACAAGGATGAGAATCAGGCTGCCTTTAAGACTAAGAGGTTAAAAAGACGAGCAGTCATGGCCAAGGAGAGGCTAAAAATGTCTTGGCTCGGAGAGAGAGTTAGTTGTGCAAGATCATGATAAAAAAATGGTTGCTTTCCTTCATGAAAACTAAGAATTGAAATAGTGGATCCCTTCAATGATCAGAAAGAGGAGCACATCGATGTACTCTCTTGTCGGATCTAAGTTGGCACCTCCATCACTATTGAAACATTTGTGAAGCATAAGTTGATTGAATCTAAGTGGTCCAAGATTGAGGATTTAGTCATGCTTCTCTCGGGTCCTAAGGATAAAAAATGCAACCTTACATGTAGAAAAGAAGAGGATTGTGCTGAAGGAGTGAAGCAGGAAGAGGGAGAAGATGTTGAGGATGACACTTGGGAATCTTGAAACATCTAGTTTTATTTTTTTTATTCATGTTTTCTTTTTCAAAATTTCATAAAATTTTATAAAAAATGTAAGCAAATGTAACATGTTGCTTAAAGAGATGAGATGAAACGCTTTCTTTTTGCTCATATATCAGTTTCTCACTTTATGTTTCATTTATTTACCCACCAGCTTACTGTGGTATGTCATACTTATTGGTCTCTCGGTGCTTGACATGTAGTAGTGTGGTTTATTTTTCATTTTGTTTAGCTTGATTTTGAATTGGTATGATCTCTGCCAATTGATTAGCTTGTTACCCCCACCAAGCAGGCCCTTATGATGACTTGCTCAATACCCGTCATGGAGCTTGTTGCTATCGGTTAAGAAACCATCTCCAAGGATGCGGGAAAATCAAGTTAAATGACTTGCTCTTTATCACATTTGAGCATTGAGGGTAAGTTATCGGACTGACTGAACAATCTTGGTGTCATTACCGATCACTGTTATTTGATTGGGTGACTTTGCTACAAGTCGTTTGTATTCAGACTGTTGAAGACGAGTTTCAACCTTTCACATTCTTGGGTCTCGGTTGCTTAGTTATACCTCCATCCAAGCTTGGGTCCACTCTCTTTGGGAGGTGCCTACGCAGACTCCTTTTCAGGATGATTGTCATTATACCATTCACAGAGCTTGTCGCTACCAAGCAGATAACCATCTCTAGATTTTGGCCGATCCAAGCTATGGGACTTGAGTTCATTGGAAGGAAATTCGATTGGCAAGCCCTTGTGGTGTTTTATCAATTGAACAAATTTATCATCACTGTCGCTCGTATTTCAATCAAGAACCTTAGTTCCTCAAGTGTTGATAAAATGCATTGATGACCCTTTGATTCTTAGTTCCCTGAGTATCCTGACATGGGGTTATTAATTCACAACTAACAAAATCTTCATTTGCTTTTTGGATTTTGATCACAAAAATTTAAGATCACAAGTGAATATAAACAAAAATATTCTTGGTTCGAGGAACTTCTTTCCCTGTGTGGGCTTCAACATTTAGGCTCTAGGTCCCACTTTTTGTTCAATGATGTAGGTGTCATTTTATGTCTGTTCTATGTTACCGGCCATCTGTTCGCAAGCTGCAGGATTGGCGTTCTTTAGCACTAGATTTTCAGGGGCAAAAGCTTTCTCTCATACCTTCTTGATGTAGTATCGGGCGGTTCTTCTTTTGAGTTCTTCTTGCCGAAGAGCTAAGTTGGGTTGATTTTCCTCTATCAAGTCTAGTGCGAGCATTTCTTTTTCATCATTTACTTCTTGCCACTCCAATAGATTTTCTTTGTTTCTTTTTCAAAATCCAAGGTTACCAAGACTCTTTGACATGATGGTTGTATTTAATCAGCAACATCAATTCCATTCTATGGGGCAACATAAATGAGACTTGTCTGGCGTCGTTCATGTTGTAATTCAGATCACCCAAAGTATCAAGGGCAGATTAATGGCCTACTTTCCCCTTCCTCCTTTAACCTTCTTTCATAAGAGATTGAGAATGATTTTGTTGGCAAATTTGGCTTGTCCATTCGTCTAGGGTGATGTACTGAGGAGAACTTGAGATTTATCCCTTGACTTTACAAAAATCTTTAACTCCCTTGTCAGGAAATCGGGTTTTGTTATCTATGAAGATGAGTGGCAAGTTGTACCTACAGATTAGTATATTACTAAAATATTGGGTGACCTTTATAGTAACATTAATAAGTGTGCTTGTCTCAATTTGTTTGGAAAAATAATGCACAACGACCATCAGGAACTTGCACTGCCCCTTCGATGGAAAGAATGGTTCGAGGGTATTGAGTCTCTAGATGGTGAAAGGCTATAGACTGACGATCGGATGGAGTTTATATGTTGGATGGTACCACAATGGGCCATATATTTTTTATTGCCCACATTTTTAAAAGAACTCTTCTGCATCCTTTAGAAGTGTCAACTAAAAATAACTCTATCGTTGGATCCTGTAAGCCGGTGTTTTTCCTTTGGAATGATTACCACACTCTTTGGAGTGGACTTCACTTAAGACAACCTTAATCTCATCTTCCTTAATGCACCTTATATATAGCATTGTGGTCAACTTTTTAAATAAGTTCCTTTCAATCATAAGGTACTAGGCGACCTTGAATTTGAATCTCCTCAAGTATGTAACTTCTTCATCAGTCTAGAGATTAGTCTAACCCTTCTTTCCTTCAGTCTCTAGCTCCATGATTAGATGTTCCTCAATGGGCGTTTGAGTAAGATATAGGGGTGATCCTTCCCCAACGTGAAGGCTCCTAGATAAAATGTCAGCAACCAGATTCTCTTCCATTTTGACGTGCTCGATCTTGAATCTGTTAAAATTTAAGATTTTTGCTTTTGATTTGCTAAGTTATTTCACCATCATATCATCTCTTGCCATGAATTCTCCATTCACTTGATTCATGACCACCTGGGAGTCTATCTTCTCTAGAAAGTGGTTGACGGCCATCTCATAAGCTAGATGGAGACCTGCAATCAAAGTTTCATATTCAATTTGATTATTAGTTATCTGAAATTCCATTTCAATCAAGTGGTAGAAGTTTTCCCTTGTGGAACTGTACAAGACCATCCCAAGATGCGCTCTCGACCAATTTAATGTGTCATTGGTAAATAAGTTCCAAATGTGCTTGTCGGTTGTTGCCTCTTCTCTTGCTTCATCTTATTTCGAGAAGCCAGCCAGGAAATTAGCAACTATTTGCACCTTATTTATCATTATGGGTATTTATGAGATATCAAATTTGCTTAACTCTATCGCTCATTTGAGTATCCAACTTTAATGATCCGACTGTGTGAGAAAATAATTTAACTGGTGGTTGGTAATGATTTGAATTGGTTGTACCTGGAAGAATGTGCAGAGCCTTAATACTGAAATAATAAAAGAAAACATCAATTTTTTTCAAAATAGCATACTGTCGGCACTATTTTTGGTGTGGGGTTTGCCCGTAGGAAGCTGTCGGTCATCGGAATTGAAATCCCGTTGCCCGCTTCGGAAGGACGTTTTTTTTAAAAATTTAGTTTTGAAAAAGATGAAGTCAAACTGACCCCATAATTTTCATAGTTTAGATGAAAGAGCACTTTATCTCAAATCATGTATCTATCCCGAAGGATGAACACAAGA